>NW_009626933.1:1189-2514 GCF_000690535.1 Cariama cristata
ATGGAGCGGGGAGTCCTGGCTCGCTGCCTCTCCAGCACCCAAAGCAAAGCGGGAAAAGAAAGTGGCATGTACCTCGTGTGTGCCAGGCCGTCCCCTGCTCCCCAGCATGGCAAACAGGGCTCCGCACCAGCCGTCAGCTTTCCTGAGCCGCGCTCCGCTTCCCCGCGGTGAGGACGGTCCCTGTGCCGGTGGCACACCAGCCCCCAAGCCCCCAGTTGCAGCTCCCGCTTGGGGCGAAGGGAGCCGGGAGCTGTGGGGTGGGGAGGGCTGGCAGCGCCGGCGGGACCCTGCGGCAAACCCTGTGCCTACCTTGGCTCCCAGCAATCAACTGCAGGCTCTTGCAATGGAGACAGTTTTAATTTTTAACAACATCAGAACCGCAAAAATCCCCCTGCATGTGTGTGTGGGCAGTGCCGGGGGAGACGCTGCCGTGCTGAGGGGGGAGACAGCGGGTGTCCCCCTACCACCCTGACCTTGCCGGGACCCGGCTCTGTCCTGGCTCCCGCTGCTGCCTGTGCCAAGGGCTCTGCAGCACACCTATCGCAGTTTAAATAGAATAAATACAGTGAAGAAAACAGTAAAATCTTCAATAAAGAGGCAAAAGGAAAGACAACAGCAGGTCCAGGGATCCAACCAAACTCCACGTGGTCTCTGGATTAGTTACTGAGGAAGTTCTATGAGAGCACATTAAGTTCGCAGCCGGAGACTCTCTTACCGCTGTCCTTATATTGAAACTTCGTATTCTCTTGTTTCCTGAAAAGAAGGAAAAGCCAGTTGAGGGCAGCAGCTGCGTTTCAGGATAATCTCCCCATTTCCAGGCAGCAAGAGAGGCCCTGGCATCATTTTGCTCCCCAGGGAAGTGATGCCCTCCCTGCTGGGACCCTGCTGCCCCCTCTGCCTCCTCCCGCCTGCCGGAGCCCAACCAGCCCCGCGGCAGCAACCGACAGGGACGGAGCCTCCCACATCAGGATGGCTGGACTCATCCTATTGCTGCACGCCCGGGAAAACTTGCGCTTCCCCATCAGGATGGTCCCCAGGGAGGAACGGGCGCAGGGGGACTCACCCCTGTCTCATAAATCGGGTTGTCGAACTCCGTTTCTACTGTGATCTGGCTGTAGGGGTGGGAGTACATGAGGGGCAAGCGGAGGCTGGAGTAGTACCGGCACCTGCGGGGGAGACAAAAGAGTCACCGGGCTGCACAGCATGACCCCAGAATGAAGCACGACCAGCCCCGTCCTCCCACATCCCCCCCATCCCAGCTAGCCACCAGTGCCCCAGGGACCCTGGAGCGGGAGCTCGGTGCATGGCTCCCCAGGGCTGCGGCT
>NW_009626933.1:2545-5023 GCF_000690535.1 Cariama cristata
TGGTGAGGGCACGGTGATGCTGAGCCAGGAGCCCTGGCCACATCCCCCCATGGGGCTCTGCCACTGGCCCCGCAGCCTGACTGCAGGCCCCACCTTGTGAGATAGATGTACGCTCCTCCCAGCAGCAAGGAGATGATCAGCACCGGGATGAATATGGCTAAGGCCATATTTCCCCCTTCGAGCGATGTCTCTGCAGCAGCTTCTGCTACTAAAAGGACAAGATCTATTATGTTGGTGTTTGCAAGCGCCTTGTGATCCCCTCTCTGCCTCTGCTTCTCCCCTCCCGCCTCCTGGACTCTACATAGGCTCTGGCCGAAGGCCCTGCACAGGGCTCATCCAGCAAATGCACGTCACTCACCTTCCAGAGCATGTTCAAAGCTGTCTTGATTCACTGGAAGAGAAATGGAGAGTTACCGGTACGTAACTGGGTTTGACTGGGTGCTGGCAGCTGTTGGTTGCGTGGGGAGCCCAGGCCCCGGGTGTCCCTGCCCCATTTGGTCAAAAGCCATGCTGCAAACTTTCTGTTTTTAGTAAGTTCTCAGTCTCTATAAGTGCATGCATGGGACTGAGCGGGCTGGCAAGTGAGACAGCGGCAGGACGGCTCTGCCTGGGGCGGTGGTACCCTCCAGAGAGCCCCGCTGCCAAGAGACAAGGTCTCCGCTTATTCTCATTAAGTAGTAATTAAGAACAATCCATCCCTGCAGCTTAGTAGCAAAGGGAGGGTCCTCCCATGTCCAGAAAGTATGCTAAACCCAGACCTTACTTAGACCAGCGCCTAGGGGGTTTCTGAGGCTAAGCCCTCCCCATCTCAGCAGGTGCCTAAGGAGAGCATCCCTGCTGAGCCTGGGCAAACCCCTACGGGAAGCAACAAGGCAAGAAAAGCAAGGGAGCAGCCAGGCCCTCCCCGCATGCTCCACACCACCAGCACGGTGCCCAGAGGGTTTGCTCCCCCTCCCCAAGGCAGCAGAGCTTGCTCTGCACAAATCTAGAAAAGCACCCAGGTCACATATGAGTTTAGCTCCCAGCTAGAGAACCACTGGGGGTCTGCAGCCACATGAAGGTCCCTGGGCTGTCCCGGGTTGGGGACAGAGGTGCTGGCTGTCCCCCACGTCCCCTCAGCCACCCCCCGCCGTTACCTTTGCAGATGGGCAGGGGTCCGCTCCAGTGGGACGGCTGGCCCAGGATACATTTAATGGTAACCTCCCCCATGAGTTCGAAACCCTCATAGCACATGAAGGTCAGGGACTCTCCTGGCAAGTAGAGGCGCTTGTAAAGTATTTGGTAGCCATTTTCCGGCAGTCCTGGATTATCGCAGGCCAGCGACTCCTCGGCTGAAAGGGAACACATCCCAGGGTGAGCCCCAGGGCTTGGGCTGCCGAGGGAGAGAAGGAGCCTGGGAGGCAGAGGGGAAGCACCCAAGATCTCACCCCATCCCACTTTCAGGTAGCTCAAAGCTCTGCACCACCCCCCGTGGCTGGGGAAGGTCTCGGCCACAGCAAAGGGCTTCCCAGGACCCCCTGAGCAGGGTGAACCGAGCTGTGGGAGAGCAGGAGAAACCGCCCCAACTTACAGACACAGTGCGGGAGCCGCGAGGTCCAGATGGGCGTCCCCGTCTCACGGCTGTAGCAGGTCAGCAGCGAGCTGCCCTCCAGCACGAAGCCGGGGTTGCACGTGTACTGAATGGTGGTCCCCACCAGCAGCACTGGGTCAGAGATAAGGCGGGTTGAGTGGTCCACCTCCCCCGGGTCCGTGCAGTACATAACTGGGGAAAAGAGGCCATCTGAGTGGGGAGCCCCGGCATGGCAGTGGGGACCAGGAGCCATTACAAAGTGGTGTGGGTCACGGGAATGCGATGGGGATGGCAGCACATTGCTTGGGGCACTTACTCTTTTCGCAGAAGGGGGGGTCGCTGCTCCAGCTGAGGTCCCACTGGCAGGTGAGGGTGTCGCTCCCCACGATGTCATAGCCTGGGTCGCACTGGTAGGTGATCTTGGCCCCTCTCACCAGCTCCGTGTGCGACGTGGTCTTCCAGCCATTCTGGATCTCGGGCAGGTCGGAGCAGGAGTCGTTGCGGGACACCTCTGCAGTCACGATGGATGCTGGCTGGCACATGGAGCCCCCGTGGCATAGCCCCCCTTGGAGCTACTGCACATGGACACACAGCTCTTCGCCAAGTGCCTGTCCCTCCCCGAGAGCTCTCCAGCCCCATGCACCACAAACGGCACGGCCACAGCTGGCAGCCCAGTTCGCCTTTGGCATCCCCTGGGCAGAGGGAAGGGGCAGCGGGGCAGCAGTGGGTAACGGGGGCTCTTTGAAGCCTCCCCAGCCCTGATCCTAAAAGCAGGCAGAGGGCTGATGAAAACAGGGCAGTGTCTGTGCTGGGGTCAGGACAAAAAGAGCAGCCTGGGAACACCAGGCTCAGCTCTGGCTGCAGACGCAGGAGAGGAGCGGTGCAGATGTTGCGGTCACGGCACAGCC
>NW_009626933.1:5085-5836 GCF_000690535.1 Cariama cristata
CGTGTGCTGCAGTGCACCGAGGAGGGGGCCTGCAGCCTCACAGGTGATCTGCATTGCAGCTTCCTCTCTGTTGTAACCAGAGCTGTCAGCAGTGGAAAGAAAACATGCTTGGAAGAAGTCTGCCAGGGGAAGACAGGTGAAGGGAGAGGCAGGCAGCGAGAGCACAGGCAGCCATGGGGAAGAAGTGCCCTTCCCAGCCCTTGTCCCTTCCTTGGGCATCAGCCGCCTCAGTCTGGCAGATGCGGCTGCCCCAAAGGATGATGTGAACAGATGTCTCCAGATGTAGTCCAAGGCTCTGAACTGGGAACATCCAGCTCAGGAGCCCATCCAGGGGCTGGCTTCAGTGACCTCTCCTAGGAGAACACCTCACTGCAGTGCCTCAGTACCATCAGCTTCATGCCTGGTACAGAGTGTGTGTGTGTGTGTGTGTGTATCCTGCATCCCTATTTCCAGCAACTTCTTTCCCTGTTCTGCTCCACAGTTGCACTGGGCCAGACCAAGGACCAAATGCCACTGCCTTCTTGCCAGTCTGAAACCCTGGTACAGTGTGTGTGTGTGGATCCTGCATCCCTATTTCCAGCAATTTCCTTCCCTGTTCTGCACCACAGTTGCCCTGGGCCAGACCAGGGACCAAAAATGCCACTGCCTTCTTGCCAGTCTGAAAGAGGAGAGACATTCGGGGACACCCCAGCACTGACTGACCCAGAGACCTGCAGCGGGGCTGGGTGTTTCTGGAGGAGCTCAGTGGGAT
>NW_009626933.1:5915-6558 GCF_000690535.1 Cariama cristata
CCCCCCCATCACGACAGTGGCGGGGCAGGGGACGCAGCCAGCACTCTGCTCTCCCTACCTATGTAGTTCATGATGAATCCTTGCCCCTTCCCAAAGATAAGCCCAGCAGGGTCCGAGTGGAACTGGATGGTGAGGTCAGGGCTGGAGGAGTAGAGCTTCTGGGGACCACTGCTGCCGACATACTGCCCCAGGATGCGAGCGGTGAGCTCGTCCCCATCATAAATGGTCAGGATGTCACTGTTGGTGAGGTTGAGGCTGGAAAAGAGAGCTTGGTTAGAGAGCAGCTTGGACAGGGAGCCCAGGCAGGATGCGACGGTGCTGGGCTCAGGGGGAAAGCGAGGTGACCGCCTACCCCAGCATTGCAGTGCAGCAAACCGGCCTTGTGGCCTGTCTCCATCCCCATCCCTGTCCCCATCTCAGCCCCCACCCCAATCCCCATCCCCATGCCCATCCTGTCCCCACCCTTGTCCCCATTCCCATCCCATCCCCATCCCCATCCCATCCCCAGGCAGGCTGGGCAAGCGCAGTGGTGCTGCCTTGTCCTGGGTGGATCAGCAGTGCCAGTTTTCAAACCGCAGCCCCGTAACTCACCCCAGCTCTGTCCTCGCTGCTGAGAGCGTGGGGTGGCTCTCACCGGGGAGGT
>NW_009626934.1:0-5152 GCF_000690535.1 Cariama cristata
CCCGCCCCAGCCAGCGGAGATGGTAATGGGGCAGGAGCCCAGCAGTGCGCCTGTGTTACCTGCATTACTTGTGGGGAACAGAAGGCACAGTGCTCGCCAGCCGTGTTTTGTGTAGTGCAGTAGCCAGTCATCTGCCCTCGCGAGATTCTATGGCCATGGCTCACGTGCCGTGGCATGAACATGGAACAAGGACAAGCTCCTGTTAAATTCAAACAAGGCTGGCAGTCTTTGGCCACTTCTTAATATGAAATGAAAAGACATTTTAATCACTCCGTGCTGGCATTTTTCCAATGTTTTTTCCTCATCTCTTCCCTTCCAAGAAGGCTCGGTCATTATCCTATTTACCAGGAGCGCCTTCTCATTAGCAAACATGCTCCGCCTGCCTTCACTGGGCTCTGCCTGCCTCCCCATGCATGGCTCCATCCCTTCTTTGGAAAATGCTGCTTTAAGGGTTTTCTAACTTTTCTTAATGAGTTTGGCTAAGAAAGGGGAAAGTCTGGTGTACATCCTTCAGGAAGAAACAAACCCGTAAGAGATCCCTTGTGACAGAGCAAGGAGGATGCATGCACAAGTGTGTTTCCATAAGCTCCAGTTTCACACTGGGTTGTGTCTGATAAGGGCTGTCTCATTCTAGAGGTATGACCCGGAAGCAAATCTGCTGCTACCAGGCTCTCACAGACCACTGCCGGTTCCGTGTCATCAGAAATGAGGCAGCTGCGGTAAGATCCTCAAATACAAAAATACATATTCTTCTAGCACTTAGTCTTACAGTCTATGAACATCAACAAGTGAAGTGTGTTGGATAAGATGGTATCTTGTTTGTCCAACCAAAACCTCACCTTATGGAGTCTTTGCACGTAATTTAAGGACAAACTGTAGATCTTTTTCTGTGGTGTCTACTCTGTCCAAACTGGTACCAAGACCAGTGGTGGTTCCAGAGGATCTCACCTTCACAGGTCATTCCTGAAGGACTCCAACTTGCCCCTCTGTTGCTCAGACTCTGAGATCTCAAAGTTCATTCCTGTTGCTGCTCTGTGTAATTTTGACTGGTCCCTCTGTGCTTCGTGTTACTCTTGGCCTTGAGTGCTGCATCTGCTTCTGCAAAGTCTGTCTTGCAAGTCTTCGCTCATCCAGCAGCCATGTGTTGGCAGAACGCATGGCTCTATCTAAATCAAAAAGCATTGCAAAAATTAAGTCTGTTTTGCTGGAAATTTTTATACTAAAGTAAACCAGAGGGTTCTGGATAAAGTCAAAACCTCAGACGGTTTCTGGTAGTTTTCCTTTTGTGAAGTGTGCTATGTTCCTTAGTATTTATTCCACTAGTGTGGTGTGGTACAGTGCAGCACAGTTCTGCTTCTGGTCTGCAGCCAAATTTTGAACATCTTTTCTGAAATAGAGAATCATCTTTCACAGATCACTAATAAACCACTTGGAAAGATTTGAGGGGGAAAAATACCACCCCTTCAACTGTGCAGTAAGGCACCAGCAATCATATTCCTGAAATACAACAGTTAGAATTGTTAAACAAAACTCCTGCATATTTAAATTGTAAGACTTCAATGAAATGAAGGTAACAGTCAGAGTTGGAGAAAGAAAAAGCATTAGAACTCGCTGAGATTTTGCTTGGCAACTACTTACATGTATGACTTAAGTTAAAAAAACCCCTATAGACATGAAATGATAAAATATTGCCTGGGCCCCCATAAATAATCCAAGCCAAATCAATTACTTTTCTGTCTATAAGTCATGAACAATTTATAAAGCATAGAGTGAATGAAAAGAGGCACTTATAATAAAATGTTACCACTTCAACAACATTATTATATACAGCACCCAATTTCTGGAGCTAGGAAGCAGGCGCCTTTCTCCACAGCAAGTCACCATTACCAAGAGTAGCGATCGTATTGAGGCTACTATATGTTACTGACTGCCTAAAGACAATTAATAGCCCCACATGTAAACAGTTACCAGTTTATACAGCATATTTCTAAATTAAACACATTAAACACCAGAGTGCTGCAATCATGGTACGAGTGGCTCAGCAATTGCCACCGGAAAACAAATGTGCTGGTTAGCAGAGCCTGGAAGCCACAGGCCTGAAAGGGGGAGGCTGAACAAACACCAGCCTTTAGGGGAGTGTAAAATTGAAGCTGAACAGGTATCAGCGAGTAATATGGAAAGTGAGGACACTGCAGCTTGCTTGCTTCTGCCTCTGCTTGCTCTTCCAGCAGTGCATGTCCTCTAGGACTTTTCTCTGTTTCAGTAACTTGGTGAGTAGTTCCATGGACAGGTCCCTGCAGAGGAGAGAGCAGAAGTTTGGGGTGGTTTGGGTAATGTTTGCCACCATGGTGTAGACAGCCCCTCAAGGCCCCTTCCAGCTTGGTTGGATTGGCAGAGCCAGAAGTGTAGAAACGTGTGACTGCAAGGGTTTGCCAGCACAGGGCCTGGACTGTGGGCGTGCGGACATGTGTAGCGGAGCCAGGGACCTCAGATACACATTCGGTAGTTTTTACTGTGAATCTCTACAACTGACTCTACATTTATTTGAAAAGATAAAGGAAAGTTTTCTTCAAATACCCTGGTTCCTTATTGTAATGAGAAAGCAGAAAACAGAGCTTTTTCTTTTGCATAAATGTTGTATCTTTTAGCAACAGAATGTAAGAAATTTGTCCAGAGTCTGATCCTTGCTGTGAAAATATATTTCTGTGCTAGTCTAAAGGGCTACACTGAGCAGGAGTGATTTACAAAGCTTTATACGAATGGCACTTTATGGTCTTGCTGAGAGCAACTGGTGCTTTCTGCTTTTTCAGTGCATCAGGACTGCACGTGGACCTCAAGTCATGGGCCTGCCCTTACTTATGACGGTGGCTGTAGAAACAGGATGGGGCAATCTTTACCCCTTGGGCTGCACATCCATATGGAGAGCACAAGATTTGGCATGAAGGAGTGTGAAGATGCAATTCCGGCTGCTGATCTCGTGTGCCTGCTGCCTTGGCACTGGGGCACATTGTGCCTGTTCCCTGAAGAGCAGGGAGCACCCGAAGGCAAAGCAGCCCAGCTGCAGTAAAGATGATGGTGTACACACAGCATATGGTGCTCCCTATTTTTCACCATTCCTCTGAAATGTGCTGTACTTCAGGAGAAGCACAAGCCAGAGGTACAGATTTAGTTTGCTTCAGATCCAGAGCATGCAGCTTTTCGGGCTGCTTGGGCTTGCTTCTTCAGTGGCTCTCCAGCTCTAGGAATAGTCCCTGCATGACTAGCTCCCAGTCCATGCTGCTCTCAGCCACCCCAGAGCACAGAGGAACATGGAGGGCTGTTCTCCCCACGAGATAGGGCTGCCTGCTGCATGGCTGGTGAATACTGCCACTTGGCTGCATACTCCTCCCATCTATGCCCAAGCCTCACAAAAACAAACAGGAAAATCCCATGTGAAACATTCCTGATACAAAGCAGGTCCCGGGGCTGCCAAATGGAGAGTTTAAGATCGCCTGCAAGTCACAGAGCACGTGGGATGCCTTGCAGCCAGCACCTTTGCTAAACTGACACTGATTTGAAAAGGAGAGGTGTCACCCCTTGGGCAGGTACCATGTGTGTGAGCAGCAGATCCCCTGGCAGGTAGGGCAGTGGCTGACCAGCACAGTCCCTGGGATTGCCTTCCTGCTCGCTGGCAGGAAGAGCTGCTGCTTCATCCTTTTCTTTCTCGAATTGGTTGTACTTACTGCTCAGGTATTTGGGCCGTGCCTCTGTCCATGGAGAGGTTTTGCACTTGTTCACCTCCAAATGCAGAAGTCAGCGCCTAGAAAAACACTGCTAGCAAGAAGCCAGTACAGCACACATGCCAAGGCTTAACGTGAAGGGAAAAATATTATTAAAATATTTTAGCTGTTTTTTTTTGTATTATTATTATGGGACCAGGATAGTTGGATTAGATAGAGAAAAACTAACACCATGACAAGACTACCCCACAGTCACAGGTTTTAACAAAGCTTAGCCACAGAACCAGCATGAATAAGGAAATTGCACTGACTTTCTAGACTGTTCTTTGGGCAGTTTTAGCTACTAAGTCACCAGGACAGCAGCAGAAAGAGGAGTTACTCACAATTAGCTGTTCTTCCAGGTGCTTGACTTACTCCACTGATCAAATCACAGGAAAACAACATAGAATCAGCATTAACCTTACAGGGCATATAATTAAAAGACCAGAGGAGGGAGAGCCAACCTGACATTTCAAGCACTGCAACCCAACCTCCTTCATCCCTATCAAAGATCAATTCACATGTTCAATCTCAGGAGGAAGGTTAAAAGTATTCATCTACCCATGGCATCATCTTGGGCTTATATGATCAAACCCATGCTGTTGCCCTGTGAGAAGCAAAGGGGACCATGTGTCCCCAGAGTCAGTACCAACTGGCTCAGCACGATCCTCACCCTGTGCCTAAAAGGGACTTCCTTGCAGCATCAGCTGTCGGCTCCCAGCATCATACTGGGAGAGTGCATCAGGTGAACAGGGGCCTCACACATTTGAGCGGTGACTTGGGTGTACAGACTGCTTTCTCTTACTTTTGGGCAGCAATGACCTATTATTGCAAACCTACTTTAGTTTCCACACAAAGGGATGTGGAAAGCAGGCACTTTGGAGAATATGATTATTTGAGCTATTTCTCCTCATCTGCTACTTGATCCAAAAGGGAAGTTTAGACTGAGAAGTCAAATTGTTCTTCCTGCCACTCCAGTCACACAGAGTGAATGCTGCCCTGTGGGGAACACATCTCTGCAGCCAAACCCTCTATCCCAGAGGGCTGGGCAGCATCCACACTCCACGCTGCCCCCCTCCCGAAAAGGCACCACAGGCTCTCAGAGAAGCTCGGAATCAGCTTTCACCAGTTGCACACATGGGTCCACAAGTCCTGCTCAGCTAAATACCTGTTCGGGAGACTGGTAGGATAGAGGTGGACAAACACAAGTTCTCCCAAACTTAAAGATTAGTTTGGGGTTTTCTCCCTCTGCCTACCTTCCATTTCCCCTTCCTCTTCTGGCTGAAGCATAGGCTGCAGATTTTTCAGACATAATGTTTTATTTGTTGTTTTGGCATACTAACATATGCACGTTTCCAGCCCATTTCACTACTAACTAATCCTTACGTGTGCAG
>NW_009626934.1:5183-55657 GCF_000690535.1 Cariama cristata
GAATGCTTGTGTAATCAAAGAACAATATTTTTAAGAGTCAGGATTGAGCAGTTTAAAACCATAGGAGATAAAGAGTCATGGCTCAAGGCCTAGAATCTGTGAGATCCACATCAAATGCAGAATGCCGTGTTCAAGGCACTGCCTTCTTCACATACACAGCATCCTTGTACCAGATAATTTTACCTTTGAATTCACCCCAGACATTAAAATTGTGTTCTTAGGGGTCTATTTGAAACAAGCAAACAACACTGGATAACCCATTCAAACAAACAAACTATCCCCCTCCCCATACAGCTGAAACAGGTTTTGTCAGGGTTTTTCCCATGTGGGGCTGTAAAAACAGTTCAGTAAGATTTTAATGGCCCTTTCCAATTTCCAACCATAAATGGCATCCCCACAGTGGAGAGAGAAGGTGGCAGAAAATTAAAGCATAACCCACAGTTCTGTCCGAGGCCTTACACTGACTTGCTTTCTGTTGTCAGCTTCACATTTCAGGAAATCATTTTGCTAGATAAAAAGTATATTAAGGACAATAAAATATTTTCTGTAAAACCTTGAAGCTTTCCTAGACAACGTTATGAGCAAAGTACTTAAGTAGGAAGTTAGGTTCTGTATCCTGGTTCCTGGAACTAGGACATGAGATATCAAATTGTGTAACAATTACGGGAACTGAGAGCTGACAATGCTGAATTATGTTTCACTGCCTGCAGGTCCCCATGCTGGCTTGTCTTGTCGTTTAGCTGAGATTCTAAAGGCTTTAAGGCTGGGTGCATTTTGCCCTTCAGCAGCACTTGGAGGACTGATGGTGTTTTCAAAAAACACAAGCAAATGATACTACCCTGCCAGAGGGAAAAACAAGGTCAATCATGCTATGCAAATCAGCTCTCTGTTGGAGAGAAAAAATCAAAACAGAGGAACGTGCTACCCCCACAGTACAGACTGAACATGAATAAACAAAACTTAATTCCTGCTTGATTTTATCACCAGAGAGGGTGAAAGACGAAAATACATGGGTGCAAAAATACTTAGATGAATACAGCAGTGACTTTGGAAACCTCTCAGTGCTTGAAAAATAAACTTGTTGCATTAAAGCCCTGCATTTTTAAACTAATAGTGTATCCCAAGCAGAAGACATAGTTGAGGACCTCTGGGGAACTATCAGACATCTAAGCATCTTTTTGCTGGAGGCTATGTAAGTATCCTGGCTCTGAATACTATTGCTACCCTTTTCTTGTGTTATTTCATTTCAGTTCTTGACAAAAACCAGTAATGAAAGGAAATAACACCAGTGCTGAAAATTCACCTGTAGTATCTCAGGTCAGGTGAATAGTACCTGTATATTTTTCTAGGCTTTTTGTTTATTTACTTAAAGGCTAGCTTATTAACCAACCTGTCAAAACAAGATTAATTTTAACTATGGAGCAATATTTACTGCAGATCTTGATGAAATCTATACCTCACATATTCAAATATCCTACTTCATTTCCCTGGGCCTAGGAGAATGACAGGAGCAGCAACAAGCACCACTGCAGGCCATCCTTTTTTACCGAGGCAGGAGGAGCTCTGAACAGCTGTAGGGCAGAAGGAAACTTAGGCTGGCAGGAATGAAAATGTGAAATCCACTAGGCTACCAGAGGGGAGCCACACAAGTTAACAGAAGTGCCAAATGCCTAAAAAACATTTCAAACAATAGCAAATTTTTACTCAGTTACTCTATTCAATGTCCTAATTAACCAAATGAAAACAATTTTGACTCTGGTGCTCATTGAAAGAATGGACATGGTGCCATACTCCATTTTCAGTTCAAGTTTTACTCTCAATTGCTCAAAGGTTGAGAAGATTTTTTCAAAGTTTGAAAACCAGCATAATAATTTTGGTTTCATGTATAAGATAGGAAACCCAAAGGATACAGGAGTTGTGTGACTATTCCAAAATTCAGCATTAAAGTGTTGCACAACCTGATTTTATCTCATACGTTGATTATTTTCTACTTTATCTGCTTTTCAAATTATAACTCTGTACAACACCCACAGATATCTAAAATTAAAATATTTTGATAAAATACCAAGTTATGAAGGGTTCCAATGACTTAGTACAGATTACAGTACAAAATAATGACAAGTCAGAGCATCGCTAAGAGTTTATTCAGAAGCTTTTACTTTTGGTTCTTATATCACAAAAGACATGTTTAATGTTTACAACAAGTATTAGAAACTGAGATGTTTTTATTTCTACTGTTATAAAAGTAATGTAGGGGACCATTCTAAGCCATCTTCAAAATGCAGACCAATCTTCTTTTTTTGTATATAAACTGTACACAAAAAACAAGGCACTATACATTTTTGGATAATAAAGTATAAAGGTTGATTCGCATAGTTTCTCAAGAAATCCATGCTATAAATACAAACGCTTTGTTCAGTTTAGCACCTGAAGCAGCACTGAGAACAATTCATTAACTATTGCAAAGAGAAACTTTTCAGAATGCGTAGGAGATACACATTGGTGGTATAGCTAATTCAGTACAAGCAACTGCCATCCAGCTACTTTTCTGTACTTTTGACATGAAAGTCTTGAAAGTGAATATATATTGCATTGTTAAATACATACTTGTTCTATGTGTTTATATAAATATAAATTCTTTGTAATCCACAAACTAACAAAATAACACTTTACAAAGAGAACTTCTTCAAAAACAAAAATGGCAAGTATTGTATATAGCCAAAGGACACCTGCAGCAGTAGCTCAAGAAACTACTGTTTTAAGTGCATAGGAGAGCAGAGCTTAAAACACATTACCTTTAAGAGTCAAAACTGAATTTCATTTCCAAAGAGTTCTCTTGGCCTTTTATAATATTACACACCTCCAGATAGGTAGTCACTAATAACTTCAGATTATTTCTATTTATTCTGTAAATGTGGGATACAATTCTTCTAAAGGGCATAGAAAGTGAAAACAGACATCCCTTTAGTGCTCACTCCAATAAACACAAGTTAGAAAAGCCCTTTTGCCTTCTTCAGATTAACCTGCTTCCAAGATGGCAGTGCATTGTACTCTTCTCTTGTCATCTCTAATGCAATCTGCATTTAAAACAAGAGGATATGCCATTAGTAAAAACACTTATAAGTAGCAAAACTGTCAAATTACTTGCAGTGTGGTTAGACACACAAGCACAAAATTAACAGTGCATCTATTCTCTCCTTACCTCAAAGTCCTCATCTGAAAGATAAATTTCAAGCTTCAGTGGATCAACTCCCTCAGGTAGAGGCCTAGCTAAGAGATCTGCTAAGGGATACACCGTTTTACACAGCTTGGCCAGCACGTCCTCTACAAGGATTATCTGATTAGAAACATCAGCATCCTATAAGGAGAAAAGGAAAATAGAGAACACAGGATCACAATGCTGAAACCACCAACTGCTCCCATTGCAGTCTGTAGATGGCATGGGATCAACCTGCACTGCCTGGCCCACGGAGCACAACGCTATACATCCAGGTCTGCACACAGGTCAGCAGCCCTGCCCTACAACAATTTCACAGCTAAAAAAAGGTCTGCATTTAGCAGAAGTACATCCTGTACTCTCAGAATCTCAGTTTAAGGCTGAATTCTGTGTTTAGTCATGAAGCCAGAATTTTCCACTAAGGATGGCTGCACAAAACTTACAAATCAGAAAATGTCATTTGCCTTGAGGTGCCCCTTTCACTGAAGGCTTTTAAAGCAGCCACATGTAATTCAGCTGTGACTCTGCTTCCCAGGTGGGGAAGTCAATGGTGGAGCTCTTGGAACCAGCTGGGGCATTTTGCTCCCCTGCACTTCAAACCTGGAGGACAGACCAGAACTGCACATTGCTGGCCATTTCACATGACTGAAACACTTGTTCTGCTAAACTCTAGCACATCTCTAGAGATGATTCAGATAACACTTACCTCCTGCTTTTAACAAAAAAGAATGAGAAGTTACATGAAAAAACAACCAGATATGCCTCTGATATCCAAGTTCCCAGTCAGAATTTAGCTATGTCGTTATTTTTTTCCTGTGCAGACTCCTGAACTGTACTTTAAGTTCTCCTCTGGATTTTGGGGCTTGACAGCACAAACAAGCAATGTTACTGACAACACAAGACACCATTACTAGCAATAGGAAACAGTCGGTGCAATGAAAAGATTTACCATTTCTGTGATCTCTGCAATGTCTTCCCTGTGTTCCCAACTTGGGAACATATTTGTGAAGGTCAGAGGCTCCAGGCCAGCATGAATTAGATAGGATTTTGGCGGTTTCTTTACATTTTTTCCTAAAAACAGCCAAAATAAAATAAAAAAAAAGAGAGAAATTACAAATGGTACCATATTTTGCAATGTCACCCACTATCCAAAGCTACCTTGTAGGCATGTTTAATTGATCCTTTCCTGAAAAGTTGAAGTAATTTAAGGCAGTAGGAATAAATTTCACCAGGATTTTTTTAAATGTATTATGGCAGCTTTTAACACGTCTTTTAGTATTCTTAAATCTGCCTTTTACCGTATCTGACCACAAAGATCAAACCATGTATACTGAAAATCCCCCACAGTTACTTCCTAGCCCAATATATTTCTTATCTTACAAAACCAGAGTTAGAATAGAGTAAGCAGAGCATGATGGTCTGAAATGAGCCAAAATCAGGTAAATAAAACCTTCTGGTATGTTCAGCAGAAGTGTCCTGCCAGCAGCAAATAAAGCTTAAGCTTGGAGGCTTAAGTCAGAATGCGTAAACTGTTGTTAACTTGGGATACCGAGGTCTAACACAATCATTTTGTTATTACAAATTCAAGGGAGTGAGATCTGAAAGTTAACAGAGGTATTGCAATAGCTGGATGGTAATTACTGATGATTTTCAAAGACAGTCCTCCTCCTTTAAAGCATGTATGTGTGCACGCTATATAGGACATGGACATAACCCTGCCTAGGAGTGATGCTGTATTAGATTTAGTGGTTAAAGTCATTATGCCAAGTACTGGTGAAAAAAGGCCCTATTGATTGAATGATTTAATTCCTCAAGGATTCAAAAGCACTGATAAACTCCAAATGTTACCGGAAGGAGGTGGACAGGCAGTTAGGGACTGGGAGGAGCTATCATTCAAAAAAATATTGTACCTTCATCTTACCTGGATTCAAACAACTCAGTCTAATCAAATCTTTCTTCCAGATAGGCAATGGAAAAGCTGAAGATGTTGCAAAATCCAGAATCAGGTGAAATTAATAGAGCAACATCACATCACCTAACTTCTGAGGGCTGTAGCTTCCCTAAAAACTGCTTCTTGCAAAATTCTGTTATTCCCTACATTCAATCTCAGAGCATCTTTAATGCACTAAGATTTCCTCCAGAGCATATAAATCAATTACAGAAGACCCTGTTTTTTACTGCAGTCCCTACCTGTACTTGATGCGTGTGGGCTGTCAGGCAGGAGGGTCTAAAAGAACCCATCCCCTTCCCTCCCCATTGCTGAGGAGCACCCCAGGGAACGGATGCAACACCTGTGCTGAATGCAAAGGAAGACCCTGGCTGGACATTGTTGTTCCAATAGGTTTGCAAAACCTGAATGTTACAGGTTTGGCTTTACATCAGATGTTGGGAGCAAACTAATTAGAGAGAATATGTTCACATGAAACTGAATAGTAGAAGTAAGAGCTCTGTGGAGTAGTCTAACAAATGTATTGGAATGTGAGTGCTTTAACTATACAATTTAGACAGGAGATTTATCATCCAAATACTTGATTTTTAAGCCTTCTCTTCCACATATTTTCACTGTGGTTTATTTGTTCATTTTACCATGAGTGATTCAAGATGCACTCAAAAACGTTGCATTTAAAAAACACGTGTGAATCTGTTCTAGTTGCACTGTTGCACTCTCGGTAATTCAGCCAAGAAATAAAAGGAAAGTGGCGTTTACTGATATTTCAGTATAGGTAAGATGAATTTATATGTAAGTGAAGAAACATTTTCATTGCATGAACTCTGCCCTCAGCACAAGCTGATCTCCTCACTAAGAATCACTGAAGGGCAAACCAGATTCTTCCCTCTCCATGTTGCTGATTTAGCAGATAAAACCACAGAAAAGCTTTCCAAGACATTTTGACAAGTTAAGTAAGGTTTATGCACAAGGAGAACTGGTAGGTGTATTCAAGGGATATCCAGAGTTGCTAATAAATCTTTTTCATACCATCATGTAGTTAAACACTGCAAGCGAGGAAAAGAGAAAAAAAAAGGCGGGGGGGTGTGTGGTGGTACAGGGAGAGGTACATAGATGAGGTAAGAAAGGGAGAGAGGAAAATAAGAGAAAAGCTTTTTAATGCTTCTGATCACTCAACTATATTCTGGTAGTCAAAATAACTGCAGCAGCATTGGTATCTCCTGAAATTAAATTTCTCCACCTTGGTAAGTAACAACACATAAGAGCTAGTCAGCTCTGTCAGCTTGATGCAATGAAATTTTGAAGTGGTTGACAGAATCCCAGGTCATGAAAGTGACAGACCACCAGAACAGCACAGTTTGAACAGTCAAAAACTGCTAAAGAAGTTCACATCAGCTTTGGCATAGAAATAGTACAAGTAGACTCGGTCTTCAACAATAAAAAACTTGCTTTGTATCTATCCAACCACACAGCCCAAAGCTCTTGAGAACAGGGCAAAGAAGATCCACAACTGCTGCAAAGTCATGACCAGTGGTAAAGAGGTGAGCACCCACCAACAGACTTGTCCTACGATACATAGGCTAAACTTCAGACGCATAAGGAGTCACTGAAGAGCTTTCCACTGTACAAACTCGGATGCAGCAAACTCAATCCAGTGTAGAAGGTATTAATCCCTTTTCCCATCATCAAACTTGATGAAGTTCAAGAAATCTGGAAAAGCACCCAAACCTCAGCATGTGTATCTGATTCCATCTCTGCTGTGGCCAGAAAACATGATTTTCATTACCAAAATATTATAGCACTGCATCAGGAACACTGAGACTGGGATCTTACTTCCATCTCTCTCACTAGCCTGCTGAGCAACTCTGGGCACTTCATTGCATGGGGCTCTGTTCCTCTATGCTGACATTCACTTCTGCTGTGAAGCGCGTTGTATGAAATGATTTCAAAGGAATGCATCTTATCAGTCCTTCTGACTTGCAAAAGCTGGGGGCAGGGGTAGTAGAGAACAAGTAACCTGCCTCTTCTTTAGGAATTCCGCAGTCACTGCCAAAGACTCTTCTAATTACTGCCCTGTCTTTAGCACCCCATTCCTAAACAAATGCTGCTGTTTGGCAGAGCAGCACCAGGGACACCAGAGGATGAACCACGCAGAGCAATAACACAGTCCGATAAAGGTGATGTTTCAGTGTCCTCAGTACTGGTTTTCAGCTGTCTCCTGCCAGGTGTTACCACCTCCCCTCAGTGACACGAGACAACTGAGTAGAAACACAACACTGGCTCCTACTCCTATTCGACCTGCAGATTGGGAAGGAGAGACTGGCACTCGTAAGGGTGGAATCCAACAAGGGTATCACTTTCCCTCTTCAAATATACAAATGTCTATGGGAGACGACGACAGTTACCACCAGCTATGTCACAAGTTGTAAAGTTTATTTGCTACAGAAGAGATCAGTGGCATCATGAGGTCTGAAAGTCTATAGGTAATCAGGCTTTCCTTGCAATCGGACATAGTTTGCACCAATTAAGCCCTAGTGACATATTCACAGTTGGAAAGTGCTCTGAACTAACAGAACATGGCTGTTACTTATGCTCTCTTTCCCAGATGGTAACCCCACACCTTTCTTTATTTATCCTCCATCAGGAGATGCAAGGCCTGTTCCCAGCCTCATGTAATCTTAGATGAAGTGAGAGGAAAGCATTATGGAGTCTCAAGGAAACTGTACTGGTGCAGAAAATAATCTAGTCAGCGGACTCTTACATGACCATCAACTGCAGATTGAGTCACTGCACACCAAGTGGCAATAACTCCATCTTGGAGAAACGAGCACAGAGCCTCAGCTCTGTGTTCCAGCAATTCCAATGGCCACCTGTTTCCGCGTGAGATTTGCTCTCTATCTTCAAAGTCTTTTCACCTCCCCGACTAAATCAAAACCCAGTTACATCAGCAAACAGTATCTTCATTCAGTCTTTTGATACACAGAAGCTTATGAAATCTAAGAGGAGCTAGGCAGAAAGCATTCAGGTTTATGAGGTTGTGTTCTCAGAATTCACTTTTAGGGATCTGATGTCTGAGCTATTCTCCCACAGTGGGGGCACAGAAAAGAAATAAAGCCTTTCCTCTAAGACTTCAGTCAGCCAAGTATCTTGGCAATTTGGGAACAATGCCATTGCTAGACAAATGGTTTGCTAAGAAAGAGTGGAGAATGTATCTTCAAACACACTGATATTTATCGATAAGGCTGGGGGAGCACCTGAGTACCTTTCAACTCAGGACAGTAAGGTATGGAAAGGTATGACACACTCAGAACAGCCAGGCACAGCAATCTGTTACCTTTGCAGTACTGGAGCACTGTCTCCATGGCGCATTTCCTGTCTGTGGCCCACCTGATTCGAGCTGATCCAGTGATTTTGTTTTCCACAGGCCACCAGCCTTGCCACAGGTAGACTTCATGGTGATTGTCAACAAGGAACAGTGCTACGCACCCAAAAAATAACAAATCCATCATCAGACACTTACTAGTCCTTGAAATCTCCTGAACAACCCCAGTCTTACATGCTTGTCAGCATCAGGACAGGATCATTTCAAAGCTCACCAATCCCTTTTGTTATTCATCCAGCTGAACCTCAGCTGAACTCAGATTCTCTGATATAAACAATGTATTTTTATAGCAAGCTATCAGGTTACAAGTACGTTTGATTAGTTCTCAGCATCTTTATCATGGAAAAATTACTGTTATTGCTTAATGCTGTATAAGCATCACATGCATACATTTTCCTGTGATAAATCAAGTTAACAGTGATTGCAGTTGCTGAATCACTGGCCAATGCAGGATACAGTTAGCTGTTTTCTTGTTACTTAAGTATTTTAATCATATACCTGGCTGTGGGGCAGTGTAAAGATCCTCTTGCAAGAATGGCATGGAATTGATGACAGCAGGGTCTCTTGAAGGGTAAACGTACTCGGTGGCTGAGAATTCTCCTGATGAACTACTGAGGCTGAACAGGCGAGGGGTGAAATTAAACTTTCCAGGATCTTTAAAGAACAAAAATGAAGAAGATTTCCAATAGAAAATGCCAGAGATGAATGTAATAAAAAAAATTAAAAAATCAACTTTTAGAGTGACTGTAAATTCTCTGGTTTTTGAAAAATCAAGAAAGATGACCAGATGTCTTGGGGGACGAGCAACAGCTGTGAAGAACGTGAGCTAAAAGGCTGGCTGCTATCGGTTTGAATCTGATCCTGGCTAGTTACTATCAGCCATTTCATAACTGGCTATTTTGCAGCTTAAGTGAAGCCAGCCCATCTCAGACTTTACTTTTTAAGCTGACAGATTTTCCATTTGGTAAATCAATCCCCCTGCTACCTCGTTGGCAGTTTCAAAGCAAAGACTGGACAAGAATGTGTGCAGAACTGACTCCTAAATCCCTTCAGAAGAGAAGCAAAACATGTTGGTAACAGCGTTAACTGTTGCTCTGTGCTGCTTGAATACAGAGGGGCTGCAGAAAGGGGACAGAACAAAATGAAACACTTCATTCTCCAGCACTTTCCTTCTAGAACAGTATTACTTAGCTCGGTAGATTTTTGGAAGCATCTCTCTGAAGGGATTGTCTCAACTACCAAGAAGTTCTTCAAGAGCTTTACATTAAATCTCACAATACCGTAGATCAGTGAAGTAAAAGGTGAGTGCCAAATCCAGGAATGTAGGTGTACCTTGCAACATGCAATCATAGGCCTTTCGATCTCTCCTTCCTAATGCGTCCCAGAATCCCAAGGGCTCTGACCCTTCATCACATTCATGTATCGTCACTTTGCTGCTGCTGTGCAGCCCTGCCTCCAGTGGACACCTACAAAACACAAAGAGAGTGAACCCAGCTTTCCTGCCCTGAACACAGTTAACACAAATCTGCTAGCCACTTGCATTATTAGTGCCCAAAAGCACCCTATAGGCTTGTTGCAAGCTTCATGTCAACATAGGCTTTCTGGAAATTATGACAAAAATTATCAATAAGCAAGATACGGAATTTCAGCAACCATTCTCGTACCATTTCTGATCACATGCCCAGAGTGGAGGACATACTCACATGAGCTCTCAGTAGGGATTCTAACTGCCTGGTTTTGTAACTACTGTTGTCCTCCTCACATGCTTTCCCAAATTAATTTCCTCTTCCTTATTCAAAAGGCTTGATTCTAATCCTTCTATCAACTGGGATTTAGTTTGCTATTCAGGTACTGAGCATCCCCCTCCAAATGTAGACTTTTTTTGCAACTGTAATTAGTACAGTAGGAAGAATAAGTGCATTTGACCTTAAGTGAAAGTGATTACAGAACATGTGTTTCCCCCACTCCACTGAATCAACTACCTGTCATTCCTCCTCTTTACCAAGCATGCACGTGCTGCAGTTGTTCTCAGAGGAGAGCTTTATTTCAGCTTTTCTTTGAGGCAGACTGTTTTAAATAAATTGGTAGCCTGTATAAACATCTCCAAAACATAGGTCAGACACTCACTGTTCTTTTATTTTATTGGCTGCTGTTCTTCCTACATCCTTCGTGTGAGACTGTGCTTTGCAGCCATGCCACAGGTAGATAAGAGCTTTATTTATATTGAGGACAATCATGGATGTCCGGGAACGCAGGCTGCTGCAGTGACACGCTACTTCAAGTAAGTTTCCTTCATTGGGAACTTCTCCTCGCACGCAATATAGCCTCCAGTCACCTGGAGCAGACAGGAACAGGGCAGCAGTATTATACAGTCACATGGGATTGAAAATTCAAGACCTCTGCTCTGGAACAGCTGTTCTCATACTGGATGAATTTCACATATCACATGCCTGTATTATCACAGAATAAACTAGCTAAGCATCAGGTTTGGCTAAGACTACTTCAGAAACTGTTGCAGAAAAATTGCCTTCTGAAAATTTGCTACAAGAGTGTAAGTATTAAGAGCTGAAGAGCTTAAGAGAGCTGAAAAGTCAAACTTCTGTTCTGTTTCATACAGGAAAAGGGAAACAAATACAGTATTCCTTCTATTCAGCTCATCTGCCCCTGCGCACATTAGGCACAGGAGGTCACATTGAGATGAAAACTGGAACATGTCCAAGCTACACCTGCATTGAAATTCTCCTACCTCAACTGCAGCATTCAAGGAACATGTTGCAAAAAGTAATGAATGGTTAACAAAAGCTTAAGAGTTCTCCTTGGAGCAGGAGAACTGTTCATAAAAACACATTTTGTCCAGACTATATAGAAAAGAACGTATTTAAAAGCAAACAGGCACTTTGCTTAATTAAAAAACAACTAGAACAATCTATATGCGTATCAATACAATAAAGACTACTTGCTCTAGGGTGACAAAATCCATTCCATGCTCAAAGAAACAAACTACCTTGAAACAAAGCATTGCAAAGTTGTCTCATGGGTTTCATGGCATTCATTTCCCTTTTGTACAGAGTATGGTAGTTGAGACTGAATTCAAAGCCCTTCACAATAGCTAAAAAAGGATTTTGGGGCAGAAGCTCTTAACTAACAGTAATTTACTTTGTGCATTTTCTTCTTCCTCTTCCCTTCTTCCAGCATGCACAATCATTCCTCCTTGGAAGCACTGCAGGAAGCATGGCAGTTCTTTCCCTTGAAGCACTTGCACCTGGAAATCAACAGCACCACTCTTCATTAAAAAAATGAAGCAAATATACAGACTTAGAAAAACTAGTCTCTATGGATTATTAAAAATTATGTAGTTATGGCCACCCACAAAGATGGCTTTCCTCCTACTTTACAACTGCTGACTATTGTTTAAATTACCATATATATCAGCATGCAATAGGTTTCATATGTGATCTGCATATTAAAAAGAAAACTCTAGCTGGAATCCAACAGTCAAGATTTTCAGAGGATAAGGAATACCAAATAAACTTTAATTTACATTAGTTTAATCATTACTTGAATTCTTTACAGGACTGGGCCATCTTGCCTGAAGTTCTTTGAAACTATTATGGCAATCACGTAGGAACTGAAGTAGATTCAAAGTTTGCTGTAAAACTGGTTTATATGATAACATGAATGTTCTTTGCTCATTAAACATTGTATTGTGATTATGAAACTGATACAGCCAATTGCCAAATCAGCTACATTGCACAGAATCCCACATTCCGGATCAAGTGTGTTTACTTCTCTCTCCTCTATGAACTCCTGTCTTACTGGTCATGTCTATGCTGCTGTTAAAAAATTTACAGCATTATCAAGGTACAGAAATTAACTTTAAACCTCCCATCTTGTTGTACGCTGGTAACAGTCAAGCCACAGCAAAGCCCAACTCCACCTGAAGACAAAGCAAGCTAGCCTGTCCTCTGTTTGAGCTTCAAACTAGCTGAATCTGCAGTTGCTAGAATCTCTGCAAAACAAGGCAATCTAATATGTAATTAGAGAGTAAACAAATTTAAAGTTTCCAATGTATTTTCATGTCTTGGCGTGACAGACTGCTTCTCCTGTTCTCAGCACTAGGAAGACAGTCGTGTTATCTGAATGTGTACTTGAAGTGAAGGCACAAATTCATTTAACTGCACTTCACTTATTCCTGCAGGGAGAGGAAAGAAGACATTCTTCTTCAGCCACTCTCAGAAACATTATCTTTAAGATGTGGGATTTGGGAATGACAATCCACAGAAGAGCTTATGTGTCTCTGGAAGTTGGAATAAAGCCAAAAGTAATTTTGAAGTCTGGCTATTCGTACTGCCAAGAACACCTTTACAGAAAGACAGGAGGCAAAACAGATAATCCACATTTACCTTTTGTGGCTACTTTGGCAGGCAAGTCTTAGCAGGACTGCCACCTAGATCTGCAGGAAGCTCACCTGTGCTCCTCTCTCTTCATCAAGTTCCACTGTCATCAGTGCCGATGTCCCTTTCTCACTCACTGTGGAGTGCCTTCCTTGCCAAAAGAAATACACGCATTTCTCTTTTCCAACAGCCCTTACTTGTTGCTCTCCTTTTTGCCTGCTTCCAACTGCAAAACAGAAAGCACATGCTGAAGAAAGTACTCTGGCTATAGGTTTAAACAGCACAGGGTTTAATCTCATCTGCCAGCTCAGCACTATCCCGTCCAGAACAGGAAAGATAAAATGTCCAATTGGAGGAACATTAGGTCTCCAAGCCAGTATGTCCCCGTGCAAAGTTGGCATTGTCTCATCAGGTGGATGTAAGCCCACAGGCAGAGATGCCTGTGTTGGCCAGAGAAAGAGATGTAGAAAGAAATGGAACTATCTGGAGAAAAATAACTGACATCACTTGAGCCAATTTGCATGTGAAATGGTATGTCCAGTCATGTTACCAGAAGAGTGCATTATGGCTCATTTTCCACATTACACACTGTTCTTTGGCAGCAGGAGAGTAGCTGGCTGCTGAGTGATACTGGGAACAGCAACAGCTGAGAAAGCTACAGGCATAAAAGAAAAGTCTTTCTTGGTAAAGAAAGGAAAACTACAAAACAAAAGAACACCAAAGCAGTATTTTTACAGTCAAAAAAAAAGTTAGGATTAGATAGAATTTATTTATTTATTTATTAAAATTAACTCAGTATTTCGTGTTGGTCTGGAAAGTGGGTTAGCAGCAACTTTTTTTTTTTTAAAGTATCAGTATTTAGTTGTTATGTTAAACGAATAATGTTTATAGCAAGCGAAGTTTAACAATTTAAACAGTAATGGAATATTTTACTCTTTCCAGCAAATACTGAATAAACAGATACAATTAAAACAAAGATATAAAAAACCCCAAGAGCTTTAAACCAGATTCTTAAAAAAAAAAAATATTAAAACCTGCCTTGATGCTGAGCAGCATCCAACTGAAATACTTAGGAGAAAGCATCTTGTTTTTTTCAAGTCAAGAATACTCAAACCACTAATCATTTCTAGAATTTATGGTTTTCACTGACATCTGTACATTCAGCCCATAAAAGTACTGCCTCCTACATAAAAATTTATTCTGTTTTGCAGTGATGGAATATGTTTTCATCCATTTGGATTAGAAATTTGTTTACAGTTCAATATTAGTGTTACCCACTTCTCCCTTACAAACGGAGACTTACAAAGGCTTACAAGTGTTTGTGTTTTTCTTGGATTTGCCAATATCTGAACTCAACGATCCTGAGTAAGACCTAACAACATTTTTTGGCCAAAAACCTGAAGCTGTATAGCTGTTATACTGCTTTCAACAAATTTTAATATTTTCCTATTTGGAACAATCATTTTCAGACTATTTCTATTATTACTTACCACAAAAGCCACCTATTCTTAGTTTAGCGCCAGAAGGGAGAGTTCCAATGAGCATATTGAGCTGACTGATTCTCAACTTTTTACCTGCTGCTCTCAGGCTCTTTGTCAGAACACTGCTAAAGTTTTCCACTTGAGACTGAAACCCATAGCAAAGGGTTTCCAGAAACAGCAAAAAGGACAGCAAGGGCAATGAGTTGGCAATGGCTCTTCCTGTCATTGTTACTGTTCTCCATTACCCAGCAAAGGCTTCCCTTGTTGCTAAGCCTACCTCTCTTGCAAGACATTCAGACCACTGTCATTAGTCCAGCTGCCTAGTTATTTTGGTGTTAAGTTGGGCACAATTCTGGCTTAACAAGCTGTCGTGTGAATGCGTACACCACCACTGTTGGGTAAAAGGAGAGATGGACAGTATTACATTTGATGTATGAAAAATAACTACAGCTTTTTTTTTTTAATGCTTTCTTTTCAACAAAATAAAATAATGAGCTCTACTTCTTAATGGCCTAGGAAGGTGAAATTAGCATTTCTAATCTTTAAAACAGGTCAACATCCAAGGAAGGCTAGGTTTGGATCCCACAACTAACAACAGCAAGTTTTAGCTGCACTTCTCGATGTTTCAGCAAGATGAAATGGAATTGTTCACTAACCTGTAGTGCTCACCATGTACTTCCACTTCACCACGTATGTGTCTCCCTCATGGAACTGCCCTATGCTTTGCTTAGGCAGTCTACTATAATCGAATTCCAGGATGTGCCAGACATCCACAGATGCAGTGATAATTTCAAACTGCCTCCCATCTTCTCCTTCTACAAGTCCATAGCCCCGGCCAATATTCATTCCATCCAAGACTGTGCCTACAGTCGTTTGGGGCACAGCTACCATTAGCATGACATTGTATGGTTTAGACTCAGATCTGGATTCTTCCTGTCAAAAAACACAGAAGAGATTTCTTTGAGCATAGCTTTTTTCTTCTTAGCCCACAGTTCCACTCAAACAGTTTGACTCCTGCCTCTCTCAGTACTTTGATATCTTGTCATCATTTGATGCCTTGTCAAAGCCACTTTGGCAGTATTCATTGAGCTGCTCAGCACTAATATAAAGGATCTCTGTGGGTTCACTGTAGGTGGTGATATTCTGATCCCTAAGTCAAAGCCCACAAGATAAACTGCATGCTCTGGATCCTTGAGAAGAAGCTTCCCTGGCTTCCATCCCAGCTATGTCATCTAGTTTGAAATACCTAGCATGCTTACTATATGCACCTTCTGGTGAAGGGATTCACTAGAATTCTTCTCATTGAATTTCTTCAGCTCTGTCCAATCAAGAAATTTTTCTTTGAACAGTATGGTCTCATTATGTTCTGTGAGTCTGCCGAACACAGCCCAGTCTGGGCGACCTTGTCCCTTTCTGTACAAGGGAAGAAAAGAAAGAAAATCAAATTAAACACTGTGAAATAAGGGCAAGAAAATGAAGTCTCTGCAATGAGACCAAACTCCAGTTTTGATACCTGGGTATGAGGGGATTGCATTCCCCTGGGTCCAGAGGATTTATGTCACAATTGGAGTAGTCAAAGGTGCCATTCCACAAGTGTTTTGCCAGTTGGAATGCCACTTTCCTTTGTGCTAAAGTAACTTCCTTTCCATGCCATACATATACTTCACTGCCAAAATCAAACACCAGCACCTAAAAACCAAACCAAAACAAAGAACAACCCACCATGAGGTTAGGGAATACCCTGGGATCCTCCAGTTTCCTACTGCTGCAAGCTGACAATGTGTTGAACACAAACTCCTCCAAGTATCTGAGTTTCTGCAGTGCACTAACAACTAGCACTGCAATGCAAGTAAAGTCAGGGCAGTGGTCTGCACTGTGACGTCTAACTGCTGAGGATGACTGGAAGCAAGTACGAGGAATGCTATTAGGTGTATCTTTAGGTCGTAGCTAAGTCACTAGCAGATTAGAGAGCTCTTACTACTAAAAACCTGATTCTGTTGCACGACTGATTGCTGTGCATTTACACCAGCTTTCGCTGACACGTAGACCTATGCTTCATCCTGCAGCCAGGGAAGGTTGACAGAACATACAGCGTGGGTAATTGGCTCAGGAAACAGGCAGCAACTTGAACATTTTCAAGAAAATGCATTGGTGTCTTTATTTTGGAATTCTGCTCTCATTTCTACTTAGATGGGTGAAATGGTTGTTTGAAAGGGAAAAGTCTGCTAAGAAGTAGATAAAAATACTTGAAAGGGAAAAGAGGTTTTTATTTTGTTTTGTTTTTCTGAAGTGCTACCTGTTTTGCACTTCATGACTTCGGAGTGAGCCACTGTTGACAAAAAGGTTTACGCTTCCTAAAACAGTATTTCACTTTAAAGATAACATGATCTAATTTCTTAAGACCTGCAGCACACTCTAGGCAGCAAAGTAAGGACTCAATTTTCAGTGAGCCTCTCCATGAGTGTTTGTACTTACTGAAAGTCATTATCAGCTGTATGTTCCTGCACTTACCACAGGAGCAGTATGTGGCACAATACCTCTTTTGGTTGTAGCAGGGTACATTTTGGCATCTTTCCCCAGTAGTCATCCTCAGGAATGAGTTTATCCTCTACGAGGCGATAAATGCAATTTGTTTCTATTATTGCAGCTTCATACATTTCATCTTCTTCAGGACTTCCAGCAGCTTAAGGAAAAGATTGTCAAAAATAATAAAAATTTTAACATCCAACTATTTTTTTAGTAAAAAGAACTGACTCTACTATTTTACTGTGATAAAACATCAGATACAGGAACTGTAAGAATGCTTACACTGGTAATTTGTCTGTCCACCAAGAAGTTTCCAGAAGTCTTTGGCTGCATGAGTGTGAGTATTTATTCCTTCTTCTATAGTCTGTATATAAGCAGCTCTACAGCCAAGTTCTCTCTTTGTCTGAATTAAAGTTGCAAGTTCTGAAGCCTAAAAGATTAACAGTTATCCAAACAGGATTACTTTTTTTTTTTTAATAGTTGTGCATATCTTATTCAGGGAGAAGGCAAAAGTAGATAGGATATAATAGAGCAAATAGCAGGAGAAATTATTATTATTTGCTGCACTAAATAAACAGACTCTAGAGAAAATGTTACAGAAATACACTCATTTTTTCATTTGCCTTAAAACAAGGCTTGATCTTAATGAACATGGGAATAAAAAGGACATCCTGCAATTCAGACTATTTTTTGTTTGAGTGCAAATCTGTTTCCTGAGGATATCCTTTTTTCTCTTGCAGCTTCACAATCTACACACTCCTATGTCAGCTTTCATTCACTGCAACGGTTAAAACATATTTACAGGAATCCTGCGTATCTACCTCTCACCGACTATCAGTTACATGCCACCTCTTGAGATTACATCAGAGACATATGCTGCAACGGTTCTAAAAATAAATAATAAAAACACCCAACTAGTACTAACCTTTGCTTTTTCTATGACATTTGCAAACTCTCCTACCCATAAGAAACAGCAATGTGGAGTTAACAACAGGAAACAGTCTCCACTGTTCAGTGATGAGGCCCTTGGTTCAACTAATCTTGTTTGAACATGTCTTCTTCCTAAAGAGAAAACAAAGCTAATTATATTCCTTTGACTACTGCTATCAAATGCCAAGATCTAATTTGTTTTGAATGAAATACAAACAATCCCAGCACATTTAGCAAAATATATGGAAACAGACCGTTAAAGAAGAATTAAAAAAGGACTACTTCTGTGGAAAAAGGGTTTACTCACAGGAAGCAAAAAAAAATGTTGCCTCCTATCAAATAATATTTCTATTATTTCCTGTTCTTGCTTTAACAACTTCGTGTCCTTCTGGAAAGAAATGAATTAAGTAAATGGCAGACAGCAGCCAAATTCCAGAATCCTCTACATTTGCTTAAGTGAAGCTATAGCACAGTTTCTGTAGGCAGTAAAAAGAATTTTACTTTGCCAAAAAAGTAGCTATTATTTTGCAGAATCAGACACATTGCTACACACTCTAAGGGGAAGTGGAGCAAAAACACTGTCATGTCACTTCCATGTTATACTGAACACTGGAAAATGGGACAGTTCAAAAATTTCCACAGGAGATGGCTAAAATTCCTGAAATATTTTGTTTTCTCCTTGGAAAACACACACTAGTGGCCACAATGCAAGCCTATTTGTAAGGTGTTGTATTTGTCACACAGTTCTTACTTATTCTTTTAGGTTTGGACATAAGTCTTGAGCTAGAACAAGCTAATCATCCAACTGGTAGCAACCCCCATATGTTACAATCAGCCTATTATGTATGGAAAGTAAGAGAAGTTCCAGCATACCTTTAATTTGCAGCAGCATCAGCTTCTTGTATGGCACGGCACTGTTGTTAGAGTTTTGCTCCGTTAGATTAACACTCCGCAGGCTAACGTTGCTAAAGTTCTCTTTGCTTGCCAAGCCAGCAAGTGCTACTTCAGAGAAATTTGAGTTTGTAGACACTTGTATATAAAAAGGAGTTGGGGAAAAAAACCACACAAAAAACAACCAAAAAAAAGACAAAATTATAAAAAATTGGTTGTTGCATTAGAAAAAATTATTTGCCCCCATTGTTTCCAGTTTTTCTCCTTCTCAATAGCAACAGCAAAACCTGGTTTAACTCAGATTAACTGCTATCCCAAAAGCTTTGTGGGTTTAGCACCTAAGTTTCTAGATACCATCTAATAATAAACCGTCAGTGTCATAATTACATTATTTGGCAGAAATATCGACTTTGCTAGGAAACATGTCTTACCCAATGTTTTGTGAAGTACTGTGTAGATGTTCAATGCCTTATAATTGATTAATGATAAAAGACAGGAGAGTAGCCAAGGCTAATTAACTGAAATTCTCTTCAAATTTGTCTCAGCCAGTGTGATGCAACAGCCATTTATGTTTCAAAGTCTTAGCCATGTTTTACTGTAAACTTAAAGCCTAAATTCTTGGCTACTTTTGCTTATTTCTCAACCAACGACAAAGAACTTTATGAATTCATAACTCAGGGAAATGCTTCTCATCAAATGGCAACGAAGTATTACACATATAATTAGTGTTTTCATCAACACAGGCAATGCTTAAAGATAATCTCCCTTTATTCAAATGTAATAAGGAAAACTTGTACCCAAAATGGTAAAAGGGGCTTGGCAAACCTTTGAATAAATTTTACAATAATATTTCTTGCTGTCCATCTGCTTGTCATGAGAAAGCAACGTCATAAGTAAAACAAAGCCCTAGCCACAGAGCACTGATCCTTTGTGGAAATTAATTCTTTCAGAGTCAAGAAGGCTAATTCCAGTTTCTGAAAGAAAACTAGGACCCAAAATTGAGACCAGTGTACCTGAACAAAAGTTTATCTCTCCTTGCCAGCTCTCCTCCCCAGCATAACATAACTCTAGATCTGCTTTCCCTGATCTCCTGTCCTCACCCTGCAGGCACAATGGCACTCTGTATCTGCACAAGGTGACTGTGCTAAAAATAAGTAATTAAACCTACACACAGGAGACGGATGTAGGTAGCTTTCCTTGAGGAAGTCACACATGCCCTTCTCTTCAGAGCTCCTAGACAGTCTACATTCAATCTTATACCTCAATCAATTTATTGCCTCTCAGAGAATACATTCCATTCCTTCAGTTGTGGTTTTTGTGTTGGGATTTTTTGTTTTGTTTTGTTTGTAATTAAATTAGCAAGACAGTGTCTTGTACAAATCATCCTGTTAGCTTACTTTTTTCTACTTTCATTCGCTTTGACTCCATGAAGGCAACATTCAGTCTTTGTTCAGTATATTCATGAAGAATATCTTCTCTTGCTGCCAGCATTTTCAGGGGATTTCTTGAGGACTGGACTCTGCGCGTAGGCCTAACTGCACGTTTGTGCTCTGCTACAGAAGATATTAACCTGAAAAACAAGCAGTATTTATAATCATCAGTTAATTTTCCCAGTCAGTATCATCTAATGACAAGAGATTTGTTTTGATTTTGGGTGTGACATTTGTTAGGAAATCAGGATCAGTTCCTTGATTCAGGCAGAGGAGTGATCTCAAAAACGTGTAGAAGAAATGGACATTCCCAGTACTAAGATATCTACAAGATCACTTAAAGCTGAACATTTTGACCACCGCCCTTAGGTCTGTATTCATAACAACGGAAAAAAACCCGAACAATAGATCTTACTTTGGTGCATAAGGATCAAAGATGGCATCAAAGTCCTCATCAAGGTCCAAAGGCACTGAGGAGGAAGGGAAATCCACATGGCGATAGAATTTGGAAAATGTTTCATCATCATCCAGCTTCATCACCTCTTTCACAGATTTTCCTGTAACTGTCAGCACTGTCTCTTGCATCCCAACTGCAGGAAAAAAAACCCACCTCAACCAATAAATAACGACACTAGAGTTTCTAAGTCTAGAAAAGGTAAACACGGCTTGTTTGGTAGTTCTCGGGGTGGTTTTTTGGGGGGGTGGTAGTGTTTTGTTTTTTGGGTTTTGTTGTTTGGTTTTGTTTTTTTTTAAATTGATGGAATTTGAAGGAGAGATGGTAGAAAAGTCTGTTAGAAAAGAATGATAAAAATACAGTGTAACTGCTACTCATATGCAATAATCTTTATTACAAAATGTTTGGGAAATATAACTGAATAAAAAGTTAGGCAATATCAAAAATGAGTTGTTTTGGTAGGATGACGTAAGCATTTTATGGTCTTGCACATTCCATCTTGCCTCCAACCACATAATTCCTTCCTTTGAAAAGATCTAGTAGAACTACAAGTAGAAAGGTCACTACTTCAGACTAGTGAGCATGGCACAATCATCCTATGCTAGTGCCTCCTCTGCTGAAATGTGAATACGTTTGTTTACGGTATTTGACATTCTACAAATTACAAAATGATTTTCATCTTGCAAATGGCAGGCAGACATATGAGATGAAAACACCAAAGAACTAGCCATCTTCATAGGTAGCCAACAAACAGTATAAGGAAGCTGTATGAGCTGCTACAGAGAGTCAGTTTTCAAAAAAGCACGAAGATGAATGAATTGTGCTTGGGGGCAGCTTAGTGTCCTATCTTGATTTTAATAAGATCAAACTACATTTAAAGTTGTTTCACTGTATATGGCAATATGGTTCAGACTGGCTGTGTGGTTTTAAGAAATTTTGCTCTCAAGAGGAACGTGTACATTGTGTGAAAGAAAGATGAAAGTTACTTTGGCATTTGTGACTTATTTTATTGTACAGTTGTAATACAATAGCATAAGGCTTTTTTATTAAAATTTAGCAAAGACTGAATCACAAAAATAAACTGTGTGATCAGTAAGTGCAATCTGAACAAAGAAATATTCAGTTTCTGTTACCAGATATTTTAACTAAGAGGTACTTTAAGTGACTTACTGAAGTCGGAGAGTGGATACATTGCCACCTTTGGTAGCTCTACCAACCTTTGTTATTCAGCCTCCCCAAGAAGGACTCCAGCTTATCAAGTTTCATATCTGATTCCAATTGCATATCAGGCCTGGCTTCAATTTCTAAGCAAACCAGAAAGTAAAACTTGTTAATTGACAGGAAGTAAAAAAGCATGGACGTATTTCAGGCATTTTGATTCCTTACCTTCCAAGGGCTTTGTAACTGGAGTGGTAGACTTCTGCCGGTTACTGAAAGGGGATGCTACTGGTGTTAGTGCACTTGGAGAAGCCAGGCCTGTGTAAGAACAGAGAACATAGGAAATGCAGTCCCGAGTTAGCCCACGTTTCCAACAGTGATGACAGGGGAAGGCTATTTAGGGAAAGCAGATGAGCCTGGTCACTTCCTACGGTCCCTCAGTTTCTACTTCCCCAGCCTCCACAGCGGCTGTATTAGGGATGGCAGTGTGTCCTGCCCTGCCTGCTCCTTAAATCAACAGCAGCCTCAGAAACTGTCCTGTTCACAATAACAAAGCTTTGTTTCCAAGTGTCTGCAAGCAAGTTAACACAAGTTACATGCTTTCTTTTGAATGCAGTCATTTTGCTTGCTTTCAAGGTAGCAGCAGTTCCCTTGTTCTACATTTCGGACTCCAGTTCTACCACAATCCACATTTTAAAACAAAAAACCAAAAAAACCAACCAACAAATCAACCAACAAACAAACCCAAAAAACTAAACCACCACAAAACCCAAAACCACAAAAACATGCAACTGTTCTGAACAAAAACATATCATTAGCTGGGAAACCACCAAGATCTTGCTTCGCACCTTCACCACCAACACCCTTCACTCCTGTTTTTAAATTTAAACCCATCTCTATTAATACACATAGCAGGATGTATCTGACCTGTTAATGCTGCCCCTAGATTAAGCAGTAATTCTTTGGCCCTACTGCATTTTTAAGAACACGTGGAAATGGAAGTGAAAATCGAAGTCAGAGTCCCTACCATATCAAGCACTACTCCCTCCCCTTCTGCTGTACTCTCCTCCCTCCTTTTCAGTCACTATCATAAAGCAATTCATTCTGGACCCAGTAGATAAAATAAGATGATTTTTGTTTATTTCTTTCCATGTGAATCTATGTTGCTCCAGTAAGAGAAATGGCTCTATAGGTTTAATGTTTTTTATTAGGGAGAAAAGCATACTGAAGCAAAGAATTGCATCTATTACCTCTTGTTGCCTAGACTTTCAGTAAATGAGGAAACTGACATTGAAACTTTCCTGTAATATCTATTTTCCACTTAGCCATAGCTTACTAATTACTGAGCCACATAAGTTTAAGCCTTTAGTAACTAATTTTGATCAGATTAAACCCATATTGTGCTGGCACAATATGTACTAACCACATTACGACTAGTTTTACTGCAACTCCTAGAAAGTCATAACTGTCAAACACCAAGACAGATTTAGAACATAATCAAGTAGTTTTTCCCAAAACATTTTTTCTCCCTGTTACCTAAGAGACTCAAAATTCCAGCAGGTTTTAAGTCAACTGGTAAAGCCTTCATCAAGATGTATTTGAGAGGACACAGCTCTTAAGCAGTTCTCCTAGGACCTAGTCCACAAGACCGCATTGAGAACCGCTTCAGATGTTAGTAAAGGATCACCTTCCAATTAGGACTGAAAAATTTTCAGCCATGAGAAGCAATTAAAATACAGCATCTGTGCATATGTCTATAAAAAGGATTTAATTTTGCATTGCTTTCTCATCATCTCTTAAATTAAAAGCTCATCATAATTTATTCTTTTAGGCAACAAAAATAGCACACAACTGAATAAAATTCCACTTGGGCTATTTTTATTGATGCCACTGTCACTGGATTACCTTGCTTCTCCAAAAGAATGATCACAGCACCTAAAGAGATCCTTTTGAGGTATTTGTCTTTTCCCATTTAGAACAGCAAATGCTATCACCTTCTAGTCCTTTCCAAAGACCAATCTATTTGGCAAAATAAAATCTCAAAAAGCAGTCTGTGGACAACTGAACAGTTTTTCTTGGCAACCCCCCAAAATAGATTACTCTTTAAACACTGAACACTGGCATTTCTAGCAGCATCTAATAGATGTAATTCCTAATACCATGTGGCTTGGATTGCAAATGGAGTTATGTGCTGTTGCAATACTGCCCTCACCCCACAATGTTGGGGTTCTTTTTGGTGGTTGTCATTTAACTTAAGGTTCATTGTTGTTACGTTTAATAACCAAGTTCTTGTAACAAAAGGAAATTTAGTATTCGTAACCACAAGAGATCAGTTTAGGTGCCTTCTCCTCAAAGCTATCATCTTCCCAGGCGCACTGCATGAACAGCTATATTTCTACCATGTATAGCCTTCAGAGACTCCTGTCCACCTCAGAAGAATGATTGCATCTGGAAACAGTGACTGCAGTCAAGAGACCCCAAAAACATCAACACTGCTCCCTTGCCATTTCTACTCCCTGGTTCTCTGCAGAAATCTGTTCAGTGATTTCCTTCAGCCAAACACAACACTTCAAGTTGTTGTCCAAAACAGCATCCATAAAAATAACATGTGTTTGCTAAATATTCCCAGTGATCCCAGAAGCTGGGGAAGCGCCAGCAATAGCAATGACTAGATTTCACAACTTTTCTCTAGACAGTGCACCTGTTTTTTCAAAGGAAGAATAAATAAAGAATAATCCAACTGTGCCCTCTGGGTTGTATTAGAAGGAAAAGCAAAACATTTGACTCTTCAAGTGATTGACCACCACCAGTCAGACAGAGCCCAGTAATAACTGGATGGTAGCGCAACAGTGCAGAGCAAAATGGATCAATACCAACAGCCACAAGAAGCTAGAGTGAACAGCCTCATGACATGATATTCAGTTAAAGATAAGCAGTCCTCCTCTTGCTGAACATGGATACTGTTTCTGCATAGCTTTAGCTTGACTTTATTCTGACTAGACAGATAAGCAGTGGCTTATTTATATTAGGATCATTTAATCACTGACCTTTTTTTACCATTCGGCCAGCTACAGTGAACTGTGTGGAGTCATTGGCTGCTCCTTTACCCTTGGACTTCCAAGCTTCTTCTCGAGCTGTGATCAGGTGCTTCCTTTCTTCAATTGTCATCTGAGTCTCATGGTTATCTGCCATTCTCTGCTTTTTTGGGAGAAAAGAGGAAGAGATATTTAAAAAAATAGATAAACTGACGAGGATATAGCCAAGGACTGGCTGAACATTTCAACTGCTAGCTGTAGAGGGAAGAGAACAGGAGAACAAGCTACTAAAGCAAAGTCACAGACACAGCTTCGTGAACCTGACCCTGAGAAGCTTCATTGTCTTGCTGCCCCATTACACTGTGAAGATAAGGTTTTGATCTATGCTCTTTGACCTTTTTTTGAAACTACCAACCAAGGCAAATGGCATCCCTCTAAGCAAAGCAAACCATTTACTGTGCTTATGATGTAATTTTCCAGACCTTGTTCTTTTGAAGCATGACTTGCTACACTAGTGAGATCTGAGATCATTAACTGACTTTCAGCAGATGTTTTCGAGTGTGCAGATCCGCAGGTGGCACAGGGAATAACAATGAAGAAGCGTAACTTCAGTTTGTGATTTCTGAATCATTCTCTTACAGTAACTCAATTCTCCAGGCAGAATTAGCAGCTTTATCTCTCCAGAGGTTGCCCACTTTAGTACCTATGTCAGCTTGATCTACTGAATATATTTCCAATGACTGTGATCATCTCCCCTTGTTTTTTAGGTCACCCTCAGCTTTCCTCACTTGCTTTAGAGGGTAGCAGCTAACAGCTTGAGTGATTAGAAGCAGCTAGGAGCACTAAGTGTCTTAGTGCCCTCCGAACAAAAAGGATTGATGACAGTACATTAAATACGAAAGAAACTGAATTTACATATGCTGCTGTAGATAGGTCAAGGCCAAAGAAATATTGCTTCAATGCACTTATCTTAAAAAAGTAGCAACATTTCAGGGATTATACTGCTTAGAAATCAAGCACAAAAGTGTTCTTAGTGCATGGGACTGTCAGCTCTAGAATTACTTCCAAGTTGTGTGCTATTTGGCATTTTTCTTCATAACCTAGCTGCTAGAATTGAAAAACCACATGAAAATCTAAAGCTTTAGCACAACTCTAGCTCATATAACCACAGAGGGGAAATGAAAAAGTATGCAAAAGCTTGTGAACATAAAGTGAACATTCTTCTCCCTTCAAGATACAAGGAAAAGACATAAACCCAGATATTCCTATTTATTATTTTCTTAAAATCAAACAGACTAAACAAACCAGTTACTTTATATAAAAACTATTGTGACTGCAGGGGACACACTGAAACAGAGATTTTGTAGCTTTCAGCATTTACTAGGAGCAGTATCCATCAGGCAGAATAGTAAAGACAATCCAAGAAGTGGCTTGAACAAGGACTAGGAGATGAGAGCCCTCCACTCCTTCCTCTAGTTCCATGTATCTCTGCAGCCTTCTGCAGTAAGGCTTGCTCTCAATTTATTAGGAAAGATAGCTGGGCAGCCAGACACTATGACTGCAAGTCATGATAATCAAGATAAAAACCTCTGATTTTTTCATAGAACTCTGAAATGTTCAAGAGAAATAACAAGATGCAAGTTGACTCAATATTGCTTCCTTCTGTAAAAGCCTCTGGAACGCTTTAAAGAAAAACAGTGGAAGCAATCTCTGTTCACTTCCCAAAATCTCTACCCATTCCAATGTCAGCACAGCCATCTCTGGGATGAACAGCTGGTAGAAAAAAAACCTACAGCAACATACTAAAGGATATCTGGCCAGGAAATTAATAAATACCTAATGAAGCCATAAGTGAAATTTCACACACACACAAAAAAAATACCTTTAACTTAGTGAGGATGCTGACTTCCATTAACAACATGAGGGCAAGTGAGGGAGAGGCAGGAAGAAGTAGATACCTATGGGTTCTTTCATACATATTATTTATTTAAGTGACAGGGGGCTTAATTTTGAATTTTGTCTCCAGCGAGTATCTGAAGCTTCAGAGTCTGCAGAGTTACTGGAAACTCTGAAGAGACAGACCAGGAAAGTGTGTGTTGATCACTACGCACGTAAATTGTAAGAATGAGCATAAGTAATTCTGGAGCTGTGCCAAAGGACAAAAGAAGGTAGCTGTCTAACAGCAGAAACAAATGTAAGATTGCAAGCTGTTCCATTGGGCAAAACATCTTTGGAGTTCCTTAAAAAAAAAAAAAAAAAAAAAATCAGGCTGGATGTGTATGTTATGAAACTTGGAGCAACTCCATATTAGATCTCTTCCTAATGCATGAAGATTCCCACTTTCATCTATTAACGAACAAATGAACAAACAAACAAAAAGATAAACTGAATAGACACCATGCAATCCATAACCCATTTAATTTGCCATAGGAGTTCTGGTGAAAAACAAAAGTATATGTGATGATTAGAAGAAAGAATAATTTTCTATAGCTGGAAAACTAACATGAGACAACACAATTGTCAAAAGAAATTTCAGAAAAAATGCACCTGGTAATTAGGAACAGTTTATTCACAATTGCCAAATGGCAGCATATATGGAGGAATGAGTTGGTCAAAGCACAATCTGGTTAGGAGAAAATATGTCAAGTAAGGCACAACTTGACAAGCTCTTAAGTGCAAATTCAAATCCAAGTGGGGAAAAAAAAAAAAAAAAATCAAGATATGAAAGAAGAATAAATCTCAAATTTGTAACTGTGACATTTTGATAAGGGGAGCTAAAGACCCCAATAAAAAGCCGAAACAAGAATTAGTGTATCAAGAATAAATAAAAGCTTAGGAAGACAACAGCTCCAATGCAATTTTTTCCATTAAACAAAAAAGGTAGTTACATTCAATATCATAATTTATCATGAAAAATATATCCATGTGTTCATTTACATCTCTTGTTTCAGACAAATGATAAATTCCTAAAATGAAGTGAAGCAGAAAAAGGATCACAAGAATTGGCATCCAACAACATGAAATAACTGGAATAGGAGATGCCCCAAATACAAACAGTGAATTTTTAAAAAAGCCTTTGAAAATGTATAGGACTGATAAAAGCTCAGATGGGGACAATATTTAGAAGCAGCAAAACTAAAGCATGTAGGTACAGGTCACACAAGCTGTGTGTTGTTCCAGACACTCATAGGAAGACTGCTGTAAGACAATCAATGAAGAATCAAAGCACAGGCACGTAATTAGTGCCATTCCACATGGCATTATGGAAAACAGGTTTAATCAAAACGGTAAGTTTGATGATATCAAGTATGATTAAATATGTTAACACAGTTACCTCTGATTTCTTTAATATATTTGATTTAATCACAGATGACATTCTGAGTTTGAGCAATATAAAAATATCAGTGCAGCTTACAGGCTGCAAACTAGTTAACTGACTGAAAAATTATTTCTAAACAGAAAAGAGCCATGCAGTGATCTGATTCATCCCAACTTTGATCAAAATGTTTTCATGCTTGTGGAAAAAAGACACAGTTCTGCTGAGAAGACCCTCAGAATGATGCCAACATACAGAAGAGTGATGAAGATAAAGGAGAAATAATCACATAGATGGGTAAAAAAAATCTGATAAAGCAAGCTTTTAAAAGAAACATTTTTGGAAAAGGAAAACAAGCAAAAACCAGCCAATTAGGAAGACAGGAAAAGATGAAAAAAATTCCCATGGAACAATTGTTCTGAACAGATAATCTGTACTGCAATAGCTCATCCATTTCCAGCCTCTACACTTCTATCCAGGATGCTGACAATTTTGAAAGGTTTCAGGAAAGCGTTAAAATGTTTTGTTTTTTTTTCAAGATTGGAAAAAAAAAAGTACCTCATATTAAATCAGATGAGTATTTATTTTTACTGAAGAGAGCGTTAAGAGTTAATTTTTACTCAGCAAGAATAACTGCACATGAAAATTTACTTAATATTTCAGCAAATTTTCTGTATGTTGACAGTTTAGAATAAAGACTGCGTATTTTTCTAAAAGATCTGTTTTAAGTCTGAGGAGGAGTTAAAGACTCAATGCAAGAACAGTTAGAAACAGGGTTTACTTTTCTCCCACTGCTTGGCTAAGTTAGATGATGATATTGGTCTTTTCCAGCACTGCAACACATTTCTTGAGTGTATGGACAGGCACTCCAGTGCTTTTTCAGCATCAGTTCACGCTAAGGAAGGGCCCACATCTAGGCAATGCCCCATTTTGTACACTGCAATTTTCCAGTCCAAGCAGTGTCCCCTTTAGGTCACAAGAACACAACTGAGAGTGGTCTGTTAGCATACTGGTTTGTTGTTTTGAGTTTTGTTTTGTTTTTTAATGCAAGAAATAAAAGAATTCATGGTTTTCTATGTTGAAGATCAAGACTGCCCCTACCTCGGGGAGTCCAAACCAAGAATGAACATAGAAAATACATTTTTCAAAAGAGGGATCCATTTAAAACCAATGTTATAAATTATATAAAAGAAGAGTCCAGAAAGGATGTATTTGCTTTTTAATACAAGTAACTTCTCTAGTTTAGGCTCCTAAGACAAAAAAGAGAACACAAGAACCCCCCAACTGTTGTACTAGTATGGAGAAGTTTCTGCATTATTTTCCTCTGCAACTTTATATGAGTATTGTTATAATGAGAAAACTCAAATGCATGGCTTTCTGTTCAAAAGTGGTTTGAGCAAAATAGAACATACTCAAATCATGTTTGGTACAAGTGACAAAACAATTAATTGTGCCAGAAAAAACCCAAAACAAATCTGTATGCACCTTGACACTATGCTAGAAGGAAGTAGCTTTCTAAGAGGCCAGGATGTAGCTCACCACAGTCAATGGTGACGAACACTTTTTCGGTGTTCCTCTTTTAAGACAGATGGGCTGAACTGCCTGTTGAAGGACCTCCTCTCACTACTGGAGGGATATTATGTTATTAAGTTAGACTATATATTTACCTCCTAGATACATAGAGCTGGTGAACTCTGTCACAACAGCATGAACAGGTTATCTGAAGTAAATAGTAATAAAGCTATATTAAATCCAGGGCTTACAGAGAAGAGGTAACACTAACATTTCAGTTACTAGCCCCAAATTTAATTTTAAATTTAAAAAAAAAATTCAGACTAAAAGATCATCCTCAAAACCAGCTATGAAAGTGAATGTAGAAACTGGAAATATAAATATTTTTATTGTAGTTCCAGAAGCCTCTGCTGTAATCATCCTCCTCTCTTCCAGCAGAGAATATATGCCCCTTGGATTCACTGCCATTATGCATGTTGGTCAGAATGCTCCCCACATGTGCCATACACTGTATTTTCTGTGGGAATGAAGAACCCAATGAATTCCTTGTAGTACTACAACCACAAAGCTGAGCTGGGAGGCAAGGGACAAGGAGGTGTAATAAAGCAGAATTAGACTTGCATAGATCTATAGAGACCTTCCAGTGAATTCCCCTTGTTTTCTTGTGTTTTTCTTCAACTTATTTCTTTGCCTGCTCCTGGCTTTGGTTTTCTTTAAGCTCTGATCATGTGAAACAGGTACTGTTTGCTCAGATCAAGATCCAGGATTCTACTTCTGCTCAAAGACAACTTTGTTATGTAGCTCTAGCTAAAGAAAGTTTATATTTCTCATTATCTATTAATTCTTCATAAGTAAGTTCTTCAAATTGTTTGTGATGGAATTGCAGGGGTATAGACATGACTTTGAGGAATGCTTCACATGAAGTTCTCTAACATTTACTGGAACAGCTGCAGAACTCTATTCCCAAACAAACACAAAATTAACTCTGTTGCCACAAGTTGCTTTGGGAATGTGCATCTTAGATCTGAATGTAATTTTCTGTCTTACTCCTCCCTCCAGTAATTAAATAGGAAGTTTATACAGCATTTCACCTTCCATCTCCAAGGATGATGTTCATCAGAAATCAGAGAGCTTGATTCTTTCAAACTAGTACTACAGACCTTAAAGGAAGAAAGAGAGAGAGAAGCAGGAAGATGGTACAGTCAGAGAATAGAAGCAGCACGTGGCAAGGTAAATAACCTTTAGACAGGGACTACGGAAAAGCACTATAGGAAAGTCACCTCTGAACAAAAGCAGTTTGTTTTGTTTTTTTTTTACAGTCAATAAATTAGATGATTTTATGTCTTACATTGCATATGCGCATTACTTACAGAGAAGTCAGGGTACACAGCATTTTATTCTAAAATAAATGCTGTGCAGTTACATGTTGCTCCTTTTATATATCCTTTTTAACAACTTGCAAATTTTCGGCATTATAATATATGCAATCATGTCTCCTTCATTTACTTTCTCACCTACATAGTTTAACAGACAGAGAATTTTTAGAACAGCAACCATTAGAGAAACACTAGCAGAATGTGAAGAAGTGTACACAGCATAGTGATGTAATACTATGTTTCTTTAAAGTAGCATTTACTAAGCTGATTAATCAGTTAAGAGGATTATTAATTTTCTACATAAAAAAAATTGTCAAAATGTGCTTACTTGAAATTGCTGAGCATTTAACTTGTGCAGACTTTTGCTCACCTGTTTAATAGGTAGAAAAGGATGAAATTTATGGAGAGCGGGCATAACGGGAGAGTAAGTAGAAGCATATACAGGTTCCTATGACAAGGACAGAAGCAAAGCAAAGAAATTAGAAAAGAACTGGACTATCAGAAATGGAGATGCTGAGGGGAAACAACTCATCTTCCCCTAATTTCTTAAAATGAAGTAAATCTGAATCTTTTAATCTTCTAGAAATGTTTTCTCAGTTGGAAAGCCAGAGATCAAAAATGTCATAATACAACAGCACGTCTACCAAAGCCATTCCATGCAGGAATTAAGCAAGTTAGTATCACTACAACTCAACACAGAACAAAACCGCACAGCCAGAAGATACACTTTTCATATGCTGATAATTTTTATATCTTTGTTTTCATGCACTATTAAATTGATGAACTATGTCAACCACAATGTGAATAATTCTGCTGCAAGTTTAATCAGACCCTGCTAGATAACAAGCCACCTATTTTCTGGATGAAAGGAAAGAACGCTCACTAAAACTGAGATAGTCAAAAGCCATCTGGAGGGAATTGCTAAGCCCACAGCACTCAGCAAAGGTGAGTTCACCATTCTAAACAAAGCCTACAAATAACCCCTGCCTCAGAGCTAGGCTTACCCAAAGCTGATTAGACACGGCTTTATCATCTATAATTCTTCTTCCTTTCTATAGGTTAAAGCAAATGTGGAACATTGCACAGAATATGGGTAAATGCAGCTCGTTAGAGTGGCTCAAAATGAAGCCTAACCATTAGAGTTTCAGCTTTGATTAGAATTGGATATGAGCACTTGGTGGATGCCATATATGAAATGGATAAAATTATTACCACAGCAAAAGACTAATATTTTGCCTAAAGGTCACTTTTTAAAGGCTTACCCCCTTTAAGATTTTTACACACTTCATCTCTGAGTAATTTTGAGTTGACTGTTCAGCCCTAGCCTTTAACACCAGCGCTGAGCTGCAATTTGAACTTGCTATAAGAATTAAGTGTATTTCAAATGTCATTCACTGCTTTAATGCAACTGCAATGCAGCTGGTAATCACATTAATCAGGGACTCTGTTAAAAATGGGTGACTATAAACCAGGAATTTTTATTCCAGTAAATTGCTATTTTGATACTAAGGAAAGATTTTAAAGTTATTTAATTTCTCTACCTATGAAAAAAACTATCAAACTGGAAGTCTTCTGTCCAATCCAAGATGATGAATACAAATATACAAAATCCAAAATATTTTTCCCAAATAAAAGGGATTTTTTTCCAGTAAGACATTCCTCAGTGTACAGTTGTTCCCCTGATGTTAGAGCTATTCTTTGAATTGTCCAAGTATGTTTTACCATACATATAAATAATTTAAGAAGTCTCACAGCTTTCAACAAATTTTCCTCCTATTTGCAGCAATCATCAAAACAGATGCCAGACATTCAAGTAAATCTCAGCTTCCCCCCTCATCTGTATCTGCTTAATTCCTTAGTCCCTTTTTTCCCCATTTGAGGTTGCTCTGTCAGCCTTTCCATGAATTTTATGTTTTTTCTACAGTTTAGCCTACATATAAATGACTATAACACATTTGGAGAAATATCGCACCATGCAGGCAATTATGCAGATGCATTTTGACTAGAAGCGATCAAACAGCACTATTTAATGTAACTATTTTATTAAAAGTATGAATCTTTCAACTGCTGTTGTTTACAAGAAACCTAAATGAACTCTAATAACTTCTATTTTATACAGCTATGTTTCAATAATCAAATCTGCAGAACAAGTTAGATAACCTTTTAAAAGACACACACACAAAAGAAAACCTAAAAAGGTGTCTGATTGACTGCATTAGCAGGAGTGACATACTGCAACTGAAAACTTCAGGCAGTATTTTGAACCAGCATGTGCTGTCCTTGCTGTCAATTCATGACTGCCATATGTGGAAACTGTATCTTAACTAGCTCAAAACACAGTAATCAATAAAATTCCTGCATTTTTATTGCAATCCAGCAACAGAAAGCACTGATTCATAAGTGCATGATAGTCTGAAACCTCTTCTACAAATAAGACTTCAGTGGCACACTGCTTCATGGTCCTCAAAGGATAATAACAATCACATAAATTAATTATCAATAATAGCATTTCCAGATTTAAAGGCAGCTGACATAGTTGACCACATTGCTTACAACACACCAAGTGAAGCTTTACATTATTTATCATGTATCACATAATGAATCAGCACTATAAATATCAATATAGTTCAGGGAGTTGTGTATCTAATAAGACTAACATTTTTTCTTATACATCCAAGATTTCACCCACTGGCAGACATGCAAATCCTTTGATTTAGGCTCTAAATAGCCCAGAGCTAACACGAACCAACAGAGTGGGTGACCTAGTGTCACAGAAACTCCCACTGCTAGCATTGTCACTTCAAAGCTTGTACCCTTCAAGCACTTCATGCTCGCTTACTTGCTTTAAAAGCCTAACTTGTGCTATGCTGAGTGAAGTTGCTGCACATGGTAACACAGCAGGGAGGATATGGGTGCTGGGGAGCAAGAAGAGAGAACAAAGGTTTTGTCTCTGCCTAAATCTTGGCAGCTGCTTAAAGCTTTTTCTCAATGCCATTGTCTTTAGCTGGAGTACATTTGTTATCTGACCTCAACAGTTGTCATTTTGGAGACTGCTCTGTTAAAAATTTGACCACAATTTTGCTTTCCTCGCTGTAACTATTTTCGCTTTAGGACATCTTTCAAGCTAGCAACTGGATTTTTGAGCAAGTCCACAGGGTAAAACTAAAACGAAACCCATAAACCAAACTGCAAAAATTAGCTTTCTTGTTTTTCTGTCCAGTTAACACACAACCATTGTTCAGTTGCATGTTCAGGTACAGATTTATCCTCAATAATGACAGGCTGTGTAACAACTCCTTATTTGTAATATACTGATGAAACAGGAGACTTTTTGTTATTGTCTGCTTATACTACTTAATAGAAGCAGCATTTTCACAATTAAATAATTGGATCCAAAGATTATTAACCCCACTAGTAAAATTTGCAACACAAATTTTATCTTCACTTGCCCTCTGTGAAAATACTTCCTCAAAAATTAGAGGCTTTTGAAACAGCCTATTTTATCTGATACTGTCATTTTCAGAATACTAGACTCAGAAGGGAAGCAAGTCAACATTAGTCCTGTAGTTTAAACCAGCAGTCCATTTTGAAGCAAATCTCCCAGTCATCCTCACTTTCTGTACTTTGGTTCACATTGCAGAATGCCCAGACTTTTGGATGAAATTAAGCCCTGAAGTGCACCCCTGGATTCCCATGTAACACCATGGCTGCTAATGGCAGTCAGGCCAAAGGAGCAGACTAAATTTAGCCTGAAGCAAAACTTCACTGAAGCAAAACAAACAAGTATGGCATCGATAGCAGGACCTCATCAGTAATCATTCTGCTTTACAGACCCAGTCTCCTGGGAAACATAGCTTACTCATGTATAGACATTGCCAGAGTGTGCTAACAATGTGGACTTCCCTTTCCTCTACACCTTTCTACCCATCTCCCACTCTATTCACTAACACTGACAAAACAGACAAAATCATTATCTAGATGGTTTTGTCTATTCACAAACACCAACGATCATGGAAGATAACCATAAGCCAAGCAGCTCATGAATGCTCTGATACCTGCATTTCCTCAGTGTTTTAGGATCCAAAATTACTGCTCCAAAGAAAAGTATATGCACAGAGACGACACAGCTTTAGGAATCTGAAATTTTTACAAGCTCACCCATACTAAAGAAAACACCTGAACTTAAAGCCTTAAGCCAGTTTCATTGGGAAAAAAAAAGGCTTAAGTCATTATACCTGCAAATGGCCCAGAAGCCTTACAGACCCACTTACTGGTTCATAATCTGCTGATGTAAAGACACTGTAACCAATACTATATGTCCCAAGACAGTGATGACATTCTAGTTTAAAGAGGTCTCATGTTGGGACAATTGTTTTTTTTAAACAAGCCTAAAAAAAAAAAGAAGAACAGCAGGAGCTAGTAGTCAATATTCAGCATGCCTGTCTAGCTGGATGCATCTTCAAAAATCTGAAGCATTTCAAGCAAGGTGTTTTTTCCAAACAAGGACAGAGTTACCTTCTTCAACAGCTGCTCAACTTCTTGCATCTGCGTGCTACGATCAGTGACAGACACTTTTGCATACTCTTGCTTTTTGCTGAGCCTGCTCTTCCAATCTTCTTCACCACTCTTCTTCAGCAATGCCAACCTAAAAGAAAAACAATGCTAATGGGTAGCTTTAAATACTGTACTTCCCGTTACTCTCAAAAGCTACCCTTATTGTTTCACTAATGCTACATTCAAGAGAATTTGAAATTAAATTTTCGAATGTTAACTATAGTTATTTACATTGCATACATGTATACAAAGCTCACAAACACCAAGCCTTTACTGAACATGATGAATGGGAATCATCTGTCAAAACACGGACATCTAGATCTGCGACAGGCACCCCAGTTAATTTGTATAGTCAGTGTATATTGCCAATACAGTCAAGGGAAACCAAGGTACAACACAGATCATCCTAAAGTAGACATATAAATAGGTTAGATTAATCACTGCTTTTTTTTTCTTCCCTTCTGTCAATAAGGCACAGAGAGTGACTAGCTCGGCTATGGATGCTTATGCTCTACATGTCCAAAGTTAGTAAGATGAACCCTACCTTTGGTCTTTATTGTACTCCTTATAAAAAGATTTTAAAAATTATTTTCTTTAAAACCCAACAAGAAAGAGGTCTATTCAGCAGGCACCCACCAATTAGGCCTCATCAGGCACATCAAACGACAACTCTGCAGTTACTGCTTTCAGTACAACTCCAGTGATTGAGGTTACTATCAGACTCCCAGGGATCACTTAGTATCTCCTTGCTTAGCTCAGGCATTGCTGTGACACAAATCAGTAATACCAACGCATTAGTCACTTGGTGCTTACTACAGCTGTGAAATCTATCTGCAAGATTCAACTCATTTAAAGAATGTCTTACATTTAAAATGTGGATTACCATTAATCTCAGGTAAGTAGGATCTTTTAAAAGTGCTCTTTCCTAATCTTGAGGAAAATTCTGAATATACCACAATGGGACACCGATTGGCTCCTGTGGGGACAGCACGTAGATTTATTTATTTTGCTAGAACCTATTTGTCCATACAAACCCTGAAGTGATTAGTTTTGGGAGTAGGGGAAGTCAGTTAGGAATATGAGTTCTACACAGGCATGATTTTCAGCTTATCTTCCTCAGAAATTAATATTTGTGTGAATTTTCTAGCTTCCAGAAATCATTCTTAGTAATCCATAAAATGTATATCTGCAGTACTTATGCAAACAGTTGCATCGGTCCACTAAATAATTTTTATTTTAGTTGAATTAAGTTTTACTACATAACTTTAATCTAGGGCATTTCAGTAAGGATTACACAAAACCCTTAACCCTATTAATATTTGAACAGGTTCACTAGTTAAATCTATTTTGACCACAAGATATAGAGATTCTTTTTTAGAGATGTCATTACTGTCACCCTCACAGTAAGTCCTGTCTTGAAACTCCGAGGAGAAGGAAAGGGTAGGACCAAATAGATCTAGCCAGAAGCCAAGCTTCAGGCAGCTGCTTCCTGCAAAAATCCAAGGGGTGCAACCATGCTACTGACCTATTCAAGGATGACCAATTGGTCCTAAGGCAGCCATTTGATAAAAACCGAGAATGCAGAAAACAGTAAATCCACCAAATACAATCGCAGTGAGAATGTTAGTATTCAAGAAAGCAGTTATTTCCTCTCTTCCTGCCCAGGCAGGCAGTGCTGGTAGGCTTCACATTGCCTGGTTGCTTCATACCTCACAGCACAGGATGAGTAGGGGTGAGGAGGACTCACAATAAGGAGTTGAGGCCATGGTCATTGTTTCCAGAACGCACACAAGATTTCATTGCCCAGAACTAATCTTCTGGAGTGCATCCATGCATGTGTGAAACTGTGAAGGAGACCAAGATGGGACTGAATTGCCACCATGCAGTCGAATTGTCTTCAGTAGTTATGTTCTCTTGAGTCAGTTTTGCTTAGAAATGATCTGCAATAATTGAAGCTGGAAGGCATTTTGGTCAGCTATGGCCTAAGATGGGTTTGTTTTTTAAAATGTCTATAGCTGCTCAGAATAGCAGCCATTAAAAAAAAATATATTTTTTTTTTGTTAACCTGAAATTACTGCAGGGTATTTGCCTTAGACTTTTGCCCCAAACAGCTTCATTGATTAGGAAGAGAACCTAGAATTCTGAGAATGCTTCTGTGTCCCTGGAGACTTTGTTTTCTCCTCTGTCATAAGGATGGACTCATACTAGCCCTCCGCTGTTCACTTGTATATGTAATGAACCAACTTGTTCTTAGAGTGAGAACACACGTTTGTCTGTTTTGAGCAATGAAATCACCACTTAAACATGTATGTCATTGAAAACTTCACTGCTGTGTAAAATCTAAAGCCATGCATTTGTCTTGAATGATGGAAACAGCAATAAACTCTGACTGCCTTGACTCAGCAACAATTGGATGGCATCCTATTGTATGAATAAAGATGCAAGAACTACTGAATTGGTTCACACAAGCAAGCCCACCAGCTCAGTAGCTTAACTCAAAGCAGAGAGCAGTTGATTCTTTGGAAAGTCTGCAAAAATAAGGCAATTATTGGATCTAACTCTTGGATTTAAGGCCTGCTGCCTACTAGTTTCACTGCATACTTCCAGTTTTCCATTTTTGATAACAGTGAATAATCATTCATTATTCGCTTTCACAGTTCTATTCATACTCCTTTTGCCTCCAAAAGTTCTTTTTCCAATCTGAAAAAAATCCGTTTTACTCTTTTCTTGAAAGAAAAAAGCTTTTTATATAACTGCCCATCTTTGACAGCTTGCTCTGCTTCCTTCTTTCACCTGCTACTGAGATATAGAATATGTGCCATCAAGACAGAATGATCATCATCTCACAGATATCAGGATTGGTTCAAAGCAAAAGTTTTCACAGCTGAAGGCAAAATGTTGGACTAATACGGAAGGGAAATAGAAACAAGATTTGAACAATGATTTTTACCTAAATAAGGAGCATTGCGTGAAAGGTCTTGGCAAAAGTCCTGGCAAAAAATGTCAAAAATGACACATCTTTCTTCTGTGGCAGTATTTTAGCATCTTAGCTGCTAGTGTTATCCTTGAGATTAAACTGGACACAGGGTTGGCTTTCACCCATACTCCACTGGCTGCACTTAACCAGTTCTTTTCAGCTAAATCATAAATCCTGAAGGCTAATATGAGATAAGTAACTACAAAAAGGAAGTTGACTATTAAAGAGTGCATAAATTCACTATAGTGGGGACTAGTCTGCATAAGAAAGTCTTGCTCTGGCATCCATATATCAAAAAAGGTTGCAAATTAAGTTTAGGTTGGGGTCTTCCTGAGTCATGAATGATGGTAAAAGGTCCACCAGAAATTAGAGTTATCTGTAGGTTTTTTTAATGGTGATTATGGCACACAGCTGACTGCTAAAGCAGAACTGATAGGGTGGCCTTCTAGCAACTTTGGTCTCCATAAATGCACAAAGACAGGTAGTTAGAAGCAACTGATGCTCCATTTGAAATCCTCCAAGACATTCCTCTTCCTGAATGCAAGACAATTAAAAAAAAGAAAAAAAAAAAAGGTTTCCACCATTCTGTAATACATCAGTGGATTGGCCCTGGCTGCTTAAAACAAAACACAGCCAAAACTACTCAAAGGTATGAGCCTTTGCTCCCTCTCACCTCCAAGCTGTGTGTTTGCAGAAGAAGATAGGATAGGTGTCTTGTCTTCCTTGAAAAATCATGATTTTCATTCTTCTATACAGTATAGCTAATTCAGAAAATGCCAGGCATGCACTCACTCCACAAGGATAATATTAGCTCAGTGAAGTAATTCTTCATGGAAAATCACTTTCGTCCAGACCAGCATGCATGCATCTTTCCCAAATATCATTACATCTGTGGAAAAGCTGTTCTTCCATAAGGTGAAAGAATGTCTGACACAGCCAGAAAAATTCACTGGATGGGAAGATGAAGTTAGTGAATGTAAAAGGAAAAAAAAAAAATCCAAAGTGTAATAGTTATTCTTTAGCAGAAATGTTCTTTGAGGTTTATGAATATTTGGCATCAGCTCCAGCCAAGAAAAAGAAAATGACTGGTGGTTGTTTTTAAATTCTGGGCCAAGAATTAGACTACTGTGGTATTTCGGAAGGCTAAAACATTTTGATACCAGCTTTGCCATTTACAGGTGTTTGTGGAATCAGAATATACAAATTCCTGACCAGACAGCAGGTATTTTCTTTTGTCAGCTTTGGGACTGACTAGACAGTCTTGGACACCTTAACAAAAACGATTCCAGATTGTGACCAGTCTTTAACATCAGTTCCTCAAGAGATCAACTCAACTGAAGCATTAAATTTAGGACTGAAACAGCTGCTAATACTTGGATCTTCCCTTCCCTCCAAGCTCTTTTCCCTCACCAGGATCAGGGAAGGCAGATCATTTACCACATACAAACCAGAAGTTACTGGTCTTAAACCTTATCTGCCCAGACAGCTGACAGATTTACAGAAGGGGGACGGGGAAGGATGAAGGTTGCTTTAAACAAAACAACAACAGGAAACTGGAAAAGATAAATACATCTTTCAGAAGGAGGACTAAGACTGCATAGCTGTTGTAGCTGACCCTGCACCCCCTCTTTACGCTAAGGAGATAATAGGGAGTGGGGATGCTCTATAAATGAGGATGACTCACATACCTCCTAGAAATACATGAATTTAAGAACAACAATTTGGAATCATGTTAAAAAAACCCCAAACTAAATGGTTAGGAATTCCTAATATCACACCCACCTCACCAAGTGAGGGAATACTCTTACACAGTGAAATTTTAACGAAGAGGCTATTTTTATTTATTGGTTCTGCTTTCACTGCCGAAAAACTGAAGTAAAAATAGGCCTATTTGTTAACTTGAAGCAAATAATCATAATTTTACTCACTGGACTGCTACCAGGTCCTTTTACAATTTAGGGCTGAGTTTATACTCTCAAAGTTTTAACTAAATTAGAATGACTTTTACAAGTACTAGAGTAGCTATTGGAGCTCCAGACAAACTCCTACTGTCTGCACAAGCACAGAACACTTAATTTGTTTCAGATCAGAATGATCATGGGTTGGGAAAAATACTTCTAATACTCCCACAAACCTGTCCAAATTATTACCCTTTTAAAATCCCTACAGTAAGTTCTCAGATGTCAAAATGGCAACCATGTATTTCTGAAGTAGAGAGGGAAACATCACAGTCTATCCCTGACTCTCTGTACGCAGCTTATTTAAAAGAGACTCCCATAGACCACCAAAAACTAGCTGTTAAAAAAAAAATAAATAAAAAAAATCACATTATACCTGTTGTAACTAAAAGCAGAATCTGAGGAAGTATATTGAGTAGATCAGTATAAATGTAACTAGAACATGTATTTTTTACAACTTTCATTTTCTGAACTACTTATTGATTATTCAGGTGGTTCTTTCAAAATCAGATTATCACATTCTCTTGAACAGTAATTCTCATTCACCACCGTCTGCTTTATAAGCATGTCAGGCAGATTAGCTGCATGTTTCTGCTGTTAGTATTTGACATCTAATAAAGCCTAATAATCACTGCTTAGCTTTTTCAGATTCAGGTTTAAAGCTTCTTTTTTTATCATCAGTCTAATAACTGTATTTATAGAGATCACTTTTTTAAAAGTGAAATTTAAGTACCTTTCCTTAATTGACATCGTTTTGCTGGAATTATCAAGGACATCCTCAGTTGTTTGTGCTTTGTTCTCTCCAACGGAAAACATCTCACAGGAATTCTTATAAAATTTGCCTTCCAGTTGTTCGGAGGGCTCCTGCAGTCTACAGGATGCCGCAGCTGCAGTTTGTGAAACTGTCCTCATTGCTGATGTGCTGGTGAGTTCAGAAGTAGGCTCACTGTGGTCTGCCCATTCAAAAGAGAAGTGCCAAATTAGACTTAGTGCTATTCTCAAACATATTTTACATTACTAACACTGAAGCAGAAAATCTTGTTTTTAACATTCAAATCACATACTATCCCAACAGAGAAAAAATTTCTGGCTGAGCCAGAGTACAAAGATTAATTGTGCAATATTATCTGCTGCATGGACTGACTATTTGTGACTGAAGTTCACACAAAGCCACAGAAAATCATCTCCAATACACAATTCTGAACTTCATGTGGATGAGGCACAAACTGCTGCCCCTGTCATCACACCAATAGGAAAAGAAATGGACAGATGAAAGTGAGAGGGGAACAAAGAGTAGGGGAAGAGAAGCAGACAAAATTTAAACAAGAAATTAACTTATTGGTAAAGCAGTTTAATGTGTAAGTAGCATACTAGGAGGACATTTAATAGCTTAATAAAGGTATTATTTTGTAGGAGGGTGTTGGGGGCTTTCTTTGTTTTGTTTTTTTCAAGCAGTAACTAAACCACAGGAAAAACTGCCTTGATGAAAGACAAATGCACCATTACAGTTATCCTTAAGGAAATATAAAAGTGATCTTCCTTTTTCATTTTGAAATTTTACAAGCACAACACCCCTCTGATACATGACTGCTCCTGTTGTATCCCAGTCTCTCCCCTGCAGTCACTGAAAGTTAACTGCATAGAATGGACACTGTTTTTGAGGAATGCCTGTTTGAAGACCATTAAATTAAAAATAAATTAACTTCACAGAATGAAGACAAAAATGCTTCTAGCACTACAGGGTACTGTGGTCCTGTACCTCATCATAATAAAACAGAAAACTAATACAACATCCTTCTAAATTCAGCGGAATAGAAGGCTTTATGCAATGACCAAATTGACTGATTATTTCTAAAGCACTTTAAATAGATGGATGAGTTTACTTATTAAGTCTGAATCATGCTGTGCATATAGAAATACAGTTGCTCTGAAAACTACTTGGTTTATATTTCATCACCACATTGAAGAGAATATAATAGTAATTTTGCAAAATTAGCTATCTGAAAATTATCCACTATTAGCTATATATACACATATGTAGTTAATACATAATTACATATACACGAGAAGGCAACAATTAAGAGCAGACACTTGACCCAGAGCAGCAAATTTAGTTTGTTCAGCATTTTGGAGGGCAGGGACAAGGGCAAAAGAGGAAAGGACAAATCTTAGCTTCAGCATATAGTACTACTTCTTTCAAAGTAAAAAAATCTGAATAAAATTGAGCCATCTTTAAAGGTTGAAGAATTGAAAGAATAACAAAGAGAAAACTGTATTTGTAAAACTTAAGATTTCACAGGTATTTCTCTACTTTTAAGCAGTGTTAAAAAAAGGAAACATTAAACAGCCTGGATAATGCTTGAAATGAAGATGTTTAAAACTAGAGAAACAACACCATTTGCTGAACAAGACTACATCAATAGCAAGTATATACTGCACCTCTTTGCAAAGTCTTGCTTTTCATAACACTTTCCAAATCCATCTTTTCTTCAAAGGACTGGCCTTCTTTGACTTCCCATTTACCTTGCATGCCAGTATTGATTTCCTTCTGTTCAAGAGGCTGAAAAAGTGCTTGTGAACTAAACAATTCCATGCTGCCCTTCCTCAGGAAGCTGTATGCTGTCTCTTTATGGTAGTCTCCTGCTTTTTCAGGAACAGGATGTGTGGTTTCTTCCTCAAAGGAGCTATACTTTGTAATTTCATTAGCTTCATGCGCTAGAAACCTCTTTCTCTCTTCTTCATGCTTCTTTGATGCTCTTTTGCTTTCTAGAACTTCCATTGACGGCTGCCGCTGTTCTGACTTCTGTGGGCGTTTTCCTGAAGAGTCAGTGTTTTCTGCTGAAGAGTGGAATCTCAAATCAGTTCTAGTGGCAGCACTCATGCTTCCATCACTAGCGCGCTTTGTGTGCAGGTCTCCAGCATACAATGGAGAAAGGACAGATGCCATCGTTGAAACTGATGTTGCAACTGCAGTTGACAGGGGAGTAATTTTTCCACTTTCATTTTGTACCTATGAGAGGCGGGGAAAGTACTTAAAAGCTCTGAAATAATAAATTCCTAAAAACAGTCTAATCACATCAGTTCTTCAGAGGTATGCTTCCATATGAATACAGTACTCTATAAATATAGTCAACAAACAGATAAGGGGAGTAACAATGCTCCCATAATTTGGCTGCAAATGGATTATTCCACCCAGGGAAGAAAAGACTGCATGTGAACAGCAACATCTTTAGAAATGAAGGGTGTATGTGTGTAGCATGCAACATGACATTGTGTCAGGGCTCCATGAAAAGGCTCATACTGGCATGGTACTGCACAGCACTGGGGAAAGAAATTAGTTCAGGTTCCAGATGCCGGATGACATGCCATGTGGCCAGGCTAATCAACTCTGCATCTCAGCAGGACTAATTAGCTTTGGCACAGCTCTGCTCTGATATGGTTACGCAGCTTCCAGCTCTGGAGCTAGCTCGGTGCCAGAGAGACTCTGCTCCATGCTGTCTAACACAGGGCGCAGACATTCCTGACACTTCTGCCACATAAATTGCCTTCACGCAGGACTGTTAGTTTAAGACTTTTTCAAATATAAACAGTGGCAGTCACGTACATCTCTGAGCAAAGTATTTGAATTTGAGAAGCATATTAAAAAAAATTCCAAATTTGCTTTGCCGACATCCACAGTGGAACAATTATCTTTTCTACTACTTCTATATTTATGAATATAAAAATCGTAATTTTATAAAGTTTGCCTAGAGACAGTTAAGATCAAAAATCTTTCTGAAATGCAGAGCTTTGTCTTCTCCAAAGGAGACAAAAGCTATGAAAGAGGCTGACAAACATGCCTTTATACACATCAGAAGTTTTTTATTTGGCTTTTTTTGTTGTTTTCTTAAACTGCAGGCCTAGTGAACAGCATGCAAAAGGAATAGACAAAATCACACCAGTAGGAGGAAATCAACTGAAAACTTAAAATGCACATGCAAATTCCACAAAGCATGGATGACACAGTCATTCATTAAACAAATAGGAAAGCAAAGACTACTATGCTAGCTCAAAGATTCCAAAGAACAATTAAGAAAATAGTTACCAATTTACTCTTTTTCCATTGCATCTATCAGAATTAGAAATTTAGAGAGGATCAGCAAAAGGATTTAACTTTAATTACAAGATATTTACATTTGCAATTATGTATTTCGGTAACATAACCTCCAGTTATCTATGTTGATACTTTTCTTTTATTTATTCCTAGGAAAACTGTAACTGCATCTCAAAACATCCCAACACTCCAAATGAACAGTTCACTATAGAAAGTCTTTTTGAGAATACACTCCCATTGAACTGGTTCAGAGTCAACTCTGGTTTCTTTTGGTAGGTTCAGAAAGAGGTAACAAAACATGCTTCATCTGCGTTTCTTTGCTTGAAGAGCAAGTTTATTCTGTAAACGTCTGACAAATTAATGTGACTGTCACTTCTTTCCCATCTGCTTCAGCCCATTTCTGTTGATCACCTTCCTGGCCCCCAAACAAGTTAGTGACACAACCGTTAAAGAGGCCAGGCTGTGACAGTGGTTGGCATGTGGAAAATGAATGGAAAGAAGACTATGTGAGATCTGAAAATCTTGGTAAAATAAATTTGCCAAATATTTACTACTACTTCATGCCTAAGTAAAGTATGCATGAAGTACAATTATACGATAGACAATTGGTACAGCTTTGCACCAATACGGTTAGAGAAATCCTGCCTTTCTTACTGTTCTGTTATTATATGGAAAGTGTATAATCATGAGTGAAGCATATAGGAAGTTCCTACCCTTTTCTTTCTAACATTCAGATTGATCCAAATCCCTAGACATATAACATGCATAGGAGTTGTGCTTCACTGTTAAGGTGATTTCTTTTTAAGCTGTAATACTAAGGGACTGATGTTTCTGCTATTGTGAACATCAGCTCTGCAAGACCACTGCTGGGCCATCTTACACTCAAACCGCACTAAAAAGGCATTCCTTTGCAGCTCCAATCATATGAAGGATTCCAGAACAAGGAAGCCCAATTCCACTGCACATATCAAATAATTTAGTTTTGACCATGACTTTCTGAATTTCAAAAGTATTCTGCTTTTAGGGGAAAAAAAAATAAAAATCAATGCCCCCTCCCAGAGGAAAATGACAGAGTATGTCCGGGGGGGGGGCAGGGGGGGGCAGAGAGAGAGGGACGGGGGAGAGAGCGCGCGCTTTCAGGAAAAAGTCTGAAAGTTGCACATGACAAAGCTCCAAAATTCCCTGAAAATACATCTAAAGCACAATGATATCGGTCACAGTTTTTACCCCTTTGGTCAGGAATTTACTTTTAGAAGATGTATAATATTCCACCAGAAAAGATGGACACTGTGAAAGGTACAGCGTGCACTAATCAGGAAGATGATATACTCTTGAATTACTTAAAAAAGAAAAACGCACCAACGAAGCTGAACATTTTAGAGGATGTTGTTCCTCAATGTCAGAAGACTGCTTCCTGACAAGCTTTTTCCTGCAAATAAGTCATGACCCTAGTGTGTAGCTCAGATCAAAGAAAAGGCCAGCTGTTACAGCATCTTACACCGAAGCTGTTTTCTCCACAATAAAAAGAAACAAATGAAAAAGAGCTAAGATTGCACTTACCTGCTCCACTTCTCCAAGAGTAACTGGCTGAGTCTGGTAACGAGCATTCATCCTCCTGTGCCTAATATCTCCTCGACTCCTTGTGGAGATGGCCCTGGATACTGGTTGAGATAGTTTGTTAAACAAAGCCATCTTTTCTGCCAGACTTAAGGTGGAAGAATCTGGTTCATCAGACTGATCTTGCCCCATTGCCTCTTTGGCTGCTCTTATCTCTTCTTTAGCTAAAATTTTTTGGTGTGCTGATGCCTGCAAGCTGAAGAAACAGAACTGGAAATGAGTTTTGAAGAAGCTGTTGTGAAGTTTTAAAATCTCAACCTGATGGAAGCAGAAGAACTGCACATGAAGCACAATAGCCAATGTAATGTAGCAGCCTAAGTGGTTATGCAGTGGTTCAACATTGGCACGATGAATTCTAATTCAAGAGCTGAAGATTTTTAAAAAGTTAAATTTTCATTCACAAATTTATTTGATTAGGGCACAACAATTTTTTTTAAAAGGGGAACTGGAGAGTGAAGAGAGACTTTTCAGACCAGTCTCTCTATGTTGGATACAGAGCTATGGAGAGATATTTAAGATGCCTGCTGCAGAACAAACACAGGTCCTCCAGTGCAATTTACATAAAATTCAATTTTATTAGAAATAATTTGTGGAGCATATACGATAAAAACATTTAAAAGATGGATTTAAACTCCAAGTTAGTGCTGCTTTTAGGTTAGCATAAATTGTAATGCCTTTCATAATTTGAAGTGGAACAGAATTCAGACTGTCTTTTGTTTTGAGTTATCTAGAGTAACTCAACAACAAAAATATTTTTGAAATATACTCCATTAATTTTTGAAGATTGACCAATGCTGAAGGCAGACACATTGATTCACAAAAGTGTAACTGCATTTGTCTCTACAGTAATGTATTTTATTCACCTTCGGCCACATTTATGAATTACTAGTATTCTCTTTTTTTTTTTTCTGTCGTGGTCTCTGCTAAAATTCTCATCTCTCATTCAGAACAGGCAAACAGTATTCTGCAACTTTACCTATAGGTGGTGCAATTTCTTATCTTTCCTTTAATTTTGCAAACTAAAAAAAAAAAATAAAAAAAAAATATGTAGAGACAGACAAAGAGGATATGTGCTGCTTGTGAAATCAAGCACCCAGCTTTGGTATTTTCATCTCAAGATGACATTACTGTACTAAAAAAAAAGTACAAGAGCAAAGAGGGTTCTGCCAGGTTTGCTCACATGCAAATTCATTTCTTTCGCAAAGAAGAAGAATATGCTTCTAGAACAGGTAAGTGTGGTTAGAAAGGTCCTGAAAACAGATACTTGACAAAAAAAAAAAAGCTGCATTGTTTTATCATGCAAACATAAATGAAGTTGACGAACGTTTTAAATATTCTTGAAATGAGTATTGACTCGACATACTGAAAAGGCATTCAAGACTTTAAAGATGCATCTGCTATTGAGGAATCTTGTGCTCCATGTAACATGCATGTTTATCCCCCCCAGTACCTGATAGGTTGTACAGTGCTCTTAACTACAGTGGGACTAGGTACTCTTGTCACTACTGTGTGGGTATTCACAGAACGTGAAGCAGGGGTAGATTCACTTTAAAGAATTGCCAAGGAGGGAAAATTCACAGGGAGAGAGAGAAGAAAAAAGCATTAAGAAAAGACATACATTAAGTGTTAACTACAGAAAAGACCAAAACCAAACAGCGATGATTCTTAATTAACTGAGTTATCTGCTGCAACCTTTGCAAAAAAACTCCAAATACTGTGAAAGACCTAAAAACTTATAGGAGCTAACAGGTTGTCTCTTGAAGTTACTCATTATCCATAACATAAGCTATCTTTTAGTAGATCATTAGGTGAATGTCCATTCACCTTTGTTTGATTTTCCCCCAAAATGACTTCCCTTTTTTCAGGCAAAGTTCATGATGTATGACCAGAATGCAAGAAATACAGTTCAAAAAGTATATTTGAGATTTCAGAGTGTAAAAGGTTTTCCCCAGTACAAATACATTCCATTAGAAACTGTGCAGATTTCCCTCAGTGCAAAGTATCTTTTTCATTTGAGTTATAAACCAATGCTACGATTAATCCTGTTTACCTAATCTACAGGATGGATCATAAGCTTTCTGCCAAATTACAGTTCATACAAGTTATGCTTTACTAGTCCCTCTACTTCCAAAAAGGAATTTCAGTATAGTTTCCCCTGTGGTTCTCAAGGAAGTTGGCTCTTAACAATAAATGTTTTCCTTGCTACAAAGTTGTAAACACTACATATACAGAACTGATTCCCAGATTTAAAAGCAAGAACCAAAGTTAGAGCCAACATATGTGCAAGACTTACGTAGCTGCAATGACCACTTCCTCACTGGTAATTGGTTGTGTGTGCGATCTATCCTGCAAACGCCGCAGTCTTCTCTCTACTGCTGAGCTTCTTATAGGTGGTTTAGGAATATTTTTCATTTCAAATGATTTTTCCATTTCCTAAGAGAACATGTCATAATTAAATCCATAGAAGAAAAGTATTAACCAGTATTTTCTTTTTAGCTTTCTTGCATACAAAGTAGTAAATTTCCCAAATGCCTATCTCTGAATTAGAAGCAGTATGTGATTGTGCAGTAGGCATCATGGAGTTAAAACTACACATCTCTCTAAATCATGTTTCTTGAAGGCTGTAGAGCAACAGGTCTACCGTGTAAGTAGGTGAGATGAAGTAAAAAAAGTTATGTAGCTTGGACTTGGTTAACTGCATTACACTTAATTCTAACGCACTTTGGGTTCTTCAGCATCTTGTTAATGAAATGTTTAACTCGGCCTTCTATTAAGAAAATGTAATACTTACTCTAAAAAGCAGCCTCTTTGCAGCTACGCTTAGTTTGGCTCGGTCATCCAATTTTTCTTCGTCTACACAAAGGGGAAAAAAAAAAAAAGGAGGCTGAACGTAAAGAAACAAGCTCATACTAAGTGCAAGGGTTTTTTTAACTAAACGATTTCTGAACTCCTCAAATAAGCTGGCTGTTACTCCCTTTTAACAAAAGACTTATGAACCAAATTGTGTAAGCTTTGCTTGTATTTACACGTATTGCATCAGAGAAAAATTCTTAACAGGATTTGAGAACAAAAGACTTGTCTTCAGGACAGTTCATGTGCTTTCAGGTTATCCAAAGAATCTTTTATGAAAATCAAACTTATTATATTAGTCTATGATAACACATGGGCTATGAAAGACCATCTTAAGGGTCAGTATTCATCCTGCTGTATAGAATATCTGTTTTGGAGAGACAAGGATTTGATGGATGGATCACTCGGTGGATAAAGAATTGGCTGGATGGTCGCACTCAAAGAGTTCTGGTCAACAGCTCAATGTCAAAGTGGAGACAGGCGACGAGTGGCGTTCCTCAGGGACCGGTGCTGTTTAACATCTTTGTTGGCGACATGGACAGCAGGACTGAGTGCACCCTCAGCAAGTTTGCCAATGACACCAAGCTGTGTGGTGCAGAAGACACGCTGGAGAGAAGGGATGCCATCCAGAGGGACATTGACAGGCTTGAGAGGTGGGCCCATGTGAATCTCATGAAGTTCAACAAGGCTAAGTGCAAGGTCCTGCACCTGGGTCGGGGCAATCCCAAGCACAAATACAGGCTGGGCTGAGAATGGATTGAGAGCATCCCTGAGGAGAAGGACTTGGGGGTGCTGGTTGATGAGAAGCTCAACATGACCCAGCCATGTATATTTGCAGCCTAGAAAGCCAACCGTATCCTGGGCTGCATCACAAGAATTGTAACCAGCAGGTCAAGGGAGGGGATTCTCGCCCTCTACTCCACTCTGGTGAGACCCCCCCTGCAGTACTGCCTTCAGCTCTGGGGTCCCCAACACAAGAAGGACATGGACCTGTTGGAGGGAGTCCAGAGGAGGGCCATAAAGATGATCAGAGGGCTGGAGTACCTCTCCTATGAAGACAGGCTGAGAGAGTTGGGCTTATTTCGCCGGCAGAAGAGAAGGCTCCAGGGAGCCCTTAGAGCAGCCTTCCAGTTCCTAAAAGGGGCCTACAAGAAAGTTGGGGAGGGACTTCTTAAAAGGGGATGTAGTGATAGGACAAGGGACAATGGCTTTAAACTGGAAGAAGGAAGATTTAGATTAGATATAAGGAGGAAATTCTTCGCTGTGAGGGTGGTGAGGCACTTGAACAGGTTGCCCAAAGAAGCTGTGGATGCCCCCTCCCTGGAAGTGTTCAAGGCCAGGCTGGATGGGGCCTTGAGCAACCTGGTCTTATTGG
>NW_009626934.1:55688-91768 GCF_000690535.1 Cariama cristata
GTCCCTGCCCATGGCAGGGGGGTTGGAACTAGGTGATCTTTAAGGTCCCTTCCAACCAAACCATACTATGATATGATAGGATTCTATGATATTTTCTATTAGTTGAGCATACAAGATGGTCTCTCCTGGAAGCTGGTTATTCTGATTACCACCTTATGTCCCCATTTTTCAGAGGCTCAGCTGGTATTCTTAGAGGCTGAAACCAGCATCCTTCAGATCCAAGAGCCAGCATCTCAAAGCTGCAGAGAATATCAGCTTTCAAAAAGCATAAGGCATTAAAGCTAAATTTAGCTACTCATGAGATTACCTACTTAACTTGTGCCAGACTTGCCAAGAGTGACAAGATGGAAAAAGAAGCAAGATAGCAGACTGAATTATATAATTTAATAACCATCATCTTGCTGCTTCCTTAGCTAGAAAACACATTACCAATATCAGTTTCATACTATAGTAAAGGCTTTTCTGAATACCCTGGAGTTGTTCAAAAAACATTTAGATGTGGTGCTTCGAGACATGGTTTCGTGGGTTTAGAGGGCATGGTGGCATTGGGTATACGGTTGGACTTGATGATCTTTGAGGTCTCTTCCAACCATAATGATTCTGTGATTTATCAGTCCTAGACCACTGATTAAAATGTGTATTTGTTTTTCCATCAACTAGCTTATTTATTGTCTAAATCAAAACAAAAAAAAACCCTCTATGTTGAAAAAGTGTCAAGCCATTCCCCCTCCTTGCCTCCCATATGAAGTTCAGTATCCACAGGCAGACTTTGACTTAAATGAATTTGAAATCAAGTCTGTAGTAGACATGGCCCAAGAAAAAGTGGTACTTCAAACATATTATAGGTAATAATAGTTATTTTCAAGTGGACTTTGTGTTATCAAATAGTTCTTCAGTTAAAACAAAACAAACCACATTTGCTCCCATTTCTTCCTTAGAAAACAGAGTAGTAACATACCTTCAGCAGTTGGTATTTCTGCACTCAAAATTGACCTAGTGAAAAATTATCAAACAAAAGGAAGTTAGCTGGAAAGTAGACATCAAAAATTAAATTCAAACTCCATCTGAAATAGCAGGACCTAAAAACTCTTAAGAGTGGAAAACCTGTATCTATTTTTCAAGTTTCAACAGTTTCCACTTTGACATCCTTTAATAAAGCAGAAAGGCAAGCAATTGCAGCCAAACTTAAATACAGTAAAGGAAAATGACTTCCAGTTCATCTTGCAGAAGATAAAAGTCTAAGATTTGCTGCCAGCTCTTTTAACATAAGATATGTAGATTTGGTTGTTTACAAAAAAAGTAAATGATAAAGCAGAGTAGATGGAAAGGAAACTCTATATGAAAACAAAAGCATTTATCATTAGAAAGAACCAGACAGCTATAATACTTTGTGATGATTTACTGTTCATCATTTTATGTGGGGGCAATTTGCAATGAATTGGTTTTGACAGCAGTGTTTTGGTTTTTATTTTATAAGAAGCTTTTTTTTAAAAGAAAAACAATAACCTTACAAAATATTTATGCTAACAAATGAACAAAGTCTCTTCACAACCTTGTTCATGGCTACCTGCACCAGAATGCTACACAGAGCTACGTACATGCCTACCTATCTGTCTCCTTTCGTTCTGCTGATGTTATAGGTTGAGTTTTAAATCGTTCAGAAGTCTTTCTATTTTCACCAGGAGAAAAATAGCGCCTCGGCTTTCGTGGCCCTCTTTCACGGTCACCATTGGCAGACAAAGTGCTACCTGCCGTTGAGATCTCAAATCGAGATTCACTTTTAAACCACATGATAGAAAGTACATAGAAAAGAAAATAGAAGAGAGAAGTAAAGCACAGATGTAAGCATCTCGACAATTCACTAGAGATCACTCAGCATGCTCCTCCGGTAACATGCGCAGACGTACACATTCCAGCTACCCCACATCACAACTTGCACTAGCAAGCAGAAGCACAAAAGCAGGATTCGAACCATCTCAGCCTCCAGTACACACTGGTGAGAGCTAAGCTGTGTGCTTTAAGTGCCGAACACAACTGCTGTTGAGTGTGTGTAATTTTTGCCAAGGACGTGCAAGTTTCACACGAAAATATGTCTGAAATGTCACCTACAGTTCCGTTTTCTTGTTGGCATTAGCAGTCTCCAGAAAGACATTACGGAGCTGGGCAACAGAGACTTTTGTGTCAACCATGCCAATCTCACCGTTTGGTGCATTTGCTTCCATACTCTCCTTACTTTTAAAAGCCTCTAGCTTAGGAGCCACAGTATAGTCAGACATTGAGCGAGTCAGGACTTTATGCTTTGCTGTCGACACTTTCCGAACAGGAGTTTTTGCCATCGCAGGCTGTGATACGGACCCACTCTGTATGTACATAACAGCTTCACTCCTTTCTATGGCCTCAGGGGTCTTAAACTGCTGCTCAGGAGCCTGCCTCTTACTGCACTCCAGCTCTCTCTGAACTTCTGAGTTAACTTTCAGCTTGCTTGTGGAAGAGCAACTTCCTCCAGGGATATCCAATTCTCCTCCTCCAAAGAGACCTTCATGGTTCTTCCCCTGCTTACGAATCTCAGATGGCAAAATTGGTCTTCTGCCTTTGGAAGCCTCCAAGGAATCTTCTTCATCAGGCTTTGCTCCATAACCAAGTGCCTCTTTCTTTTCACTCTCTGATGCAGTTGCTGCTGATGATTTTGTTAAGACACTAACATTGTCTGGTAGGAGGAGGCTGCCAACAGAGGTGTTTGCTGGTTCTTCTGTTGCAATCAGCTGAGCTGTGTGAGCAATGCCAGCAGGCTGAATATAGCCATGTATTGGTTGGCGGACTGAACTGACGGGCTGATTTATAACCCTATCAAAGGCAGATGTTTCTGTCTGAAGAGGCATGTAGTGGGCTGGCACTGGATGGGATTTTCTTTGAGATACTGTGTCTGTGACAAGTTCAGGGCTTCCACGAGCACTTTCCTCTTTCACCAGTTTCTCTCTAACTTTTACTCTTTAAGAAAGAAAAAGGATTAAAGCTGTGAACAGCAATACCCAATCTGGGAAGGAACACAGACACCTACTGTGGGTACAGAAGCAACATTGTATTAAAATAAAAAGCAATCAATATATAAAAAGAAGGCAATCTTATGATGCAACCCCTTCCTCCCCTGCTGAATCATAGCAGTAACATTGCTCAAAAACATTCAAGTGATTCAGAGGCCCTTGAACATGCATGACTCCTGAGAAGGTAACTGAGCAAGCTCTGAAAACATACAGCATGTTCCCATGAGGTCACAACTGCATTTGTCAAACAGCACATACCCATAGTCTCAAACAAACAAGATGATCAAAACTGCTTTTTATATTATCAAAGTGTTGGGTTCAGCCTGAAATTGCAAATTCCACTGGCAATCATGTATGCCCAGTCAGTCTAAACACTGGGCAGCTGACGTCATATCAAGATGCTGTTGCATTGGGGAAAGGGGATGAAAAAACATGTTGTATTCTCCACCTAGACTTTGAGATGTTTTGCCAGAGACTTTTTTACTTGTGCTTTTGTGTATCAGATAAGACATCTAAAATGTTACACGTAATGTAACCTGTTTCAGTAAGTGAGGGGAAAAAAAAAATAATCTTCAAAGTACAAGCCTTAAAGCTGAAAGTGAAACTATGGCATGGCTGTCGCTGTTCAGAAGGCTTGCAGGGGAGAAAAGGATTTCAAACAACAAACCAAACCAGGCATTCTGTTTTAAACTGTTTCATTACATTCTAACATGCAAAATTTACAGGAATGTTCCCAAAAGTTACCTTACTTAAGTGTATTTTCTAGAAACATCTCTAGCCTTCTGTAACATCCGTGCGAAACAGAGTCATACTCTACCTTTAGACGCTTAAGGCAACTGCGCTACCGGAAGAAAAGCACGTGCAGCTGGAGGCAGCCGTTGCTCTATGACTACAGCTGCAGGTAAGCTCTCCAGCAGTTTTCCAGCCACGCTGAGTGTTTGGACAGCTTACAGGGTGAGTGTTTGTAAATATTGCATACATGGTATTAAAAATGAAAGCCTTCTACTTCCTCACTTTCCAAATGGGTATAAGAAATTATTTTAATTCTGAGGAAGGAGAGAAACTTGAGTACAATGTGAGACTAGCTATTTATTTGAAAGTAAGCAAGCCAGCTCAAAATATGTGTAATTCCATGCTTGCTACCAACAGACTTTTTGGAATTTACATTATGAAAAAAAGGAAATATTTCAAAAAAAAGGCAAATTAATATCTGAGAGAATACCTCAGGATATCCAAAGGATATCAGGAAACACCAACCTTTCTAATATTTTGGTGTTTCTTATCTCTGAGGATTGCTGTACTCATCAGGGAAACTTCTGAAAGTCACTTAAGTACAGAAAGTGTGTTCAGTCTGAAAAAGTTATTCTTTAAACTACATGTACCAAGCATTCTCCAGAACATCCACACTGATGTTAGTACTGGGTTATCAGGAACACAGAAAAGAGTCTTCCTGCAATGCTTCTCATGGCGGGCTATGTGTGTTACCAAACTGGGAGAAAGCAGCTGCTTGTAGCTCTAATCAAGATCTTGCTTTACTTTTCAACATAAAGTTTTTACTTCTCTTGTACCATCTCCTTTGGAATTCAAGGAATTAATTGTAGGGAATGCTAAGATGGATTGGTGCATGGTATAAAAATCTGCTGGTTTGCAGAGTACAAAGTGGCACAAAATAAGAAGTTATAAAAATTAGCGGAAGCCAGAATGATAGCAGTGGTGGAAGAAGCCAGGGGCATTTGTACTTCTTCATCAAAATACCAGTTGGTCATAAGTTACAATAAAAGCAGAGGCTTCAGAAAAGTTTCAACAGCTGTTTATCCGCAAGAAACAACACTTTCTAAATTTTCCTTTAACAGCAGCAAGTAAGGGCAAGTGTTAAATGAAGACAGAGTAAAGGGAAAGAAAGGGGAGGTTTCTAGTCTGATTGTTAGCCACACAGCTACGTTTTATGATACCTGGAGGGCCAGCTGATAAGAGAAGGTGTGTCCCCTTCCGAATCTTTCTGAAGAAACCATTCAGGTTTTGCTTTCCCTGCACTACTACAGAAAACAGAACTTCAGGTAATTTTTGAGATCTCAACACACACTCCCATTGTTTCTCCCAATCTTCCCTCCCCACCACTTTTTTTGTTTTCTAATTACTCAATTAGAGAGGACTGTTCATGAACATAAAAGCACAGCACATAAATTGTAAGGTGACAAACTGTGAAACAAACTATCATATTAATTCTACAAACACCTAAAAAATGTCCTGAATGTTAAATATTCTGCAAAGGTAACTTTACCAAGCGTACATTGTCCAGAATTTCAGAAGTGAAAGCAACTACACAACCTTATTTTTGCCATTTGCCATTGCAGGTCAGTTTGAAGGGTTTATGTAAGTACACCTGGAAAAGTTACTAAAACCATTCCTTTAATTTGTGGTTTAAAGTAGTAAAGACCACTGGGTCCAAAATGAAGCAGCAATATGAATTTAATGAAGTTAGAAATTCAGATGGCTATATCACACATTCTAAGAAATTCTCAGAAGCATCTGGAACCCCTCTCTGTCCTCTTGTAGCCCTATATCATAAAAGCTTCAGAAATGCAAACCCAGTTAGCTCAAGTAAAATATGCTGTGCCACTGTGTGACAGGGGAAGGGAAAAGCTTAATAAACAAAGTAAACCCCAATTTGATCTTGTCTTGACTTTTATTCTTTCCATTTTGGAGTTGAAAGTGTAAAAAGAAACAAGAGCACTGCAAAATTTTAAAAGGCTGCAGGAAAGCGTGTTTGCAGACTACCTACGTACAGTTTCTCAAATACTTTCCTAATGCCCACCTTCATCTACAGTCCCTCAGCAACAGTAGGTCACATCAAATACTTTTAATCTTGTAAGCACAGACTGTCTGGCCACACTAACATTTACAAAATCCCTGGAGGTGACAAGCGGCCAGGCTGCTTTCCACTACCTATAGCTACATATGAAAGAAGTGCTCACATTGCAGTAGAGCCATTTGGGATGAAAATTGCAAATTAAGCTCCAGGTCATCTACTTGAATTTTTCTTAGCTGGTCTTTTAACAAAAATAGTTGAAAAAGGTCAAATCAATGACTGTTCTTAAGATAACAGTGTATTTATTGCAAATAAATCCAAATTTGAGAACTCACCTACAGTTGTCACCTTATCCAAATCAAGTTTAGAACAACGTCAAACACCGCCTGTTAAAACACCTTTTGTTTTTCCAAATGTTTTTGAATTCCTAAAGGAACTGACCAAACAGAAGGTAAAAACTTCTCACAGGAGCTGACCCGGTAGCTGGAATTGCTTTGAAGCAAGCAAACTTCCTTCTTGTCTCTTAATATGTACTTTGGCACTTTTTTATAGTGGGCATGGCCCAAGCAGCACTTATTTGAACTTGATCATTCATCCTTTGAAGAGAGCAGTCAAAAGAACACAAGCCATGTTCTGAATCTAATCAGCCACTTCAGCAGCCAAATGCAGACAATGTCAAATGATACCTTCTCAGCACTTTGTTGGCTTCTCAGTGATGGATAATAGGATTAATTATTAAATCTTCTTAGGATTGAAGGCACAAAATTTTCATATGTATTCCAAAGCAAGCTGCATTTATTTTCCAATTTGAACTCAGCAAATTTAAATTTAGCAAAAACAATTTTGCAACCTATATAATGCGGAACTGACTTCAAATGACAGTCACCTGGAAAGCTGGCGTTAGCTCTTATTTTGCTTTTCAAATGGCCTTACAGGAGACTACCACACAGTAACTTTAAACAGACTGCACTGAAATAGGCAATGGCTCTTGGCAACTTGGCCTTTAAAATACCACCCACTGCCTACATGCGTACCCAAACAAGAGACCAAATACTATGTTTTAACTTTTGGCTACTGTAAGAGCTACACCACATCTTGGTGGGTGCAGATGATTTCCTTCAACAGACAAGACAGACAGCAATTGTGGGAAACCTGTTTTATGCAAATACTGATCCAAGCCTCATCCAGAAAGAATCTGAAATTAGTGATAATGCAGTCAGCAATTTGTATTAAGTTATTACTTATTCCTGCTACCCTACTCTCTCATTTGTTAGTACTGCAGAGCACAAATGGGTTGGAGTTTAAACTCTGGAAATGTCCTAACATCAGAACCCACCTGAAAATGGATCTTACCATTTCATTATCTGAAAATAGAGAACAACTAAGTCTGAAAAAAAGGAAGACCTTGCAGAAGAGGCCTGTCTCCAGTGCTTGCCAAACACAGCTGATCCCTTAGTATTTCACACAGCATTAGATCTTGTAGGGACATATAACTTTTAATAAATGAAGAAGCATGCCCCCATTAAAAACACTTTTTCCTTAACTATTTATCTTCTGCCCAATTTTTGCAGCATCTTTTATGATAAAAAAATAGGTAATGCCAGCTTCAAAAAAAAAAGGAAACAGCTGGAATTTATGAATTATTTGATAATGCCTTCAGCCTGCTCAGTCTGAACTTGTAACTGGTTTATCGAGCTTGAATTAGAAAAAACACACTTTATAAGGAGACCTGATTTCTCCACATTTGCAAATGAGTGGATTCAGGTGTCTCTCTGTACTCAGCATGCTGTTTCACCAGGGCAACTGCCATCCCACCAATGCTGCAAGCAGCGCAGCTTCTCCTGAGTTGGAAGAGATAATGACCTAGAAGGCATTTCACTGTTCAGTGTTCATTGGTTTGCCCTGACAGAAAGAGGGACTAGGATTGCTTTATGAGAGTAAAGAAAATAAAACCTCTTTTTACACTGCAGCAGACACATTCTTGGCTATAAAGTTTGATGGGCTATTCATTCAAACTTTAAGGTATGCTTATGAGTGTTAGTAAGAAAGGCCACAACAAATAAGAATCAAGTTTTGTGATTTTGATGGGAAGGATAAAGAAGTCCAGTCAAGGTAGCTTGTTTCTGAACTTACTGCAAAAAAAGCCCAGAAGTATAAATGGTTCCGTTTATGTCAGTTCATTTTAGGTTTTTAGAAACAGTCAGCACTGCTCAGCATGATGCAGATGTGTTTACAATAAAGTTCTCATTACAATTTACATCATTTTTAGCTGCAACATTTTAACTTAAGTTTTTACAGTTGTTATTTTCCATCTGTCCACCTACCTAAAAATTAAAGAATCACATTTAGAGAAAATCATACTTTTAAAAAATTCTGTCACACATTGTTTTCAGTCACCATAACAGTTTGACAGTCTTGTTTTGCACTACAGTGTGAAACTACAATGTGAAATTAGTGAAAACTTTTCTTCCCTGAAAGAATCTGGTTGCCCTATTATTGGAGTAAATTTGTCAAATCTGAAGTAATTCAGCATACCATGAAGGAAAGCTACGTTTTCCAAATTCAGCATGGAATTTTAACTCTCCCCTCTGCCCTTCACACACATACCCTGATATTAGCCGAAAGATTAGCTATCACAGTTCAAAAGGTTTTTTACACTTTCACAGCAGGAAAACAAATCAACTATTATTTCAACCAACTGAAAGACACTTTTCAGCTTTTAACTCTGAGACCATTTTATTTTGGCAGAAACCCTCATGAAGCTATTCAAACCTTCACTGAGAAACAACCTGCCTTTACTTGGAAGCTCCCACCCAAACAATTACAGGGTATAGAGGAAAAAAGTTAAAGGCTTGCTCTAACAGGTTGGGGGCGCGGATGGGGGGAAGCATATTTAGAACCATAACTGCATCAATTTCTAGTTTGTGTAAATATCTTAAACATCAGTTATTCCACTCCCCCCTGAAGGGCCTAATTTTAGCATAAATTCTATAAATACAAAGTGAAACCAAGGACATATCTAATCATAGAAATAGATACCCACTTCCCTGTATCAGAAACACACTGTGATTTAATAAACTCAACCAGTGCAGCCTGAGACATCAAAAACCACTAAATACATTCTTCAAGGGTAATAAATACATTCTCATAAATACTGTAGACACTGTTGCAGAAGGTGATGAAGATAAAGGAATCTACTGTATAAACAAACAAATAAAAATCATGCTTACCTTTGTTTGATGGTACTGTGCAAGGGCTGGTCATTCTGCAAATGGATTGGTGAGGCTGCCCGCTTTGGTGAAGAAAGAGACTCTCTGGGGGGTTGCTTTGGTGATATTGGCACTTCATTATAGGAGGAAGATTCTCGTCCAGAAAGTAAAAGGGAGACAGAACTATCCAAGGTTGCTGAAGGGTCAGAAGCCTGTCCAATGGCACTGTCATCATCTGCTTTTCTATCATTCTTCTCATTTGAGAGGTCTTCTTTATCTGGAATACCATCTTTTTCATGGCTGGAGCACTCTTTGGATTCAGAAATCACACTCTTTGGCTCCTTCGTCTCAGTCCTGGACAAATATAGGGAGCCACAGTTCTTGTTTTCATCATCTTGCCTTTCACTTTTCACTCCCTTTCTTTCCACGCTGTCTGGATCTTTCCTTGCCCGAGTATATCTGGATGAGTAGTCAGAATCCAAATCAGAATCAAGAGATAATCCGTATTTTTCTGCCAGCTGGCGCCGCCTCTCTGCCTTGTACCTAGCTATCCTTTCTGCTTTTGACTCTAGTTCCTGGACATCCATGTTGCCTGTACTATACAAGGGCTCTGTATTACCTCCTGTGGTTTCTGCTCGGTATCTGGATGATCTGGGTTGTTTTTCTACAGAAGAATCTGAAGTTTCCTCCTCTTCATTTGATCTTCCTGTCCAAAGTGCAAGACATATGAGCAAGTTCATCCCGAAACTCCCGAGTATTCTATCCACCATTCACATCAAGTGAACTAAAAGCTTCCGATTTTCTTTAAAATCAAAGACTGCACAGACACCTTACATTTTTGCACTTATGTCTCCAAAAGCACATAAAAATGATTAAGAAACGTGTATTAGTTGTAATTCTTTAAGAGTCTCATATCAACTTACTGTTATTTTGAAACAATATAGATAATCAACTTTTTTCAAATAAGGCAACTGGAAAATTAAAAGGCGACTTAAAAAACAACCCTAACCACAGCTCTTTTATAAAACTCCTCTCCATGTACTGCACAAATGATAGGGTAGTAAACATGAGGTAATTCAGAAATGCAAGATTGATTGATACATACTGCTTACCTAAATGGGGACTGTATGGATCAGTTGCACGCATATATCTTGGTGTATCTTCCTCTAGTAAACGGTGTGTGACTGATCCTGGACAGTTTTGTAGAAGCATAGGTTGTGTCTCATTTTCAATTCCCTCTAAGCGTCTAGCTATTCTCTCTTTTCTGAAAAAGATGTGAAAAATGTGAAACTGGGCATCTTTGAAGATTTGAGGGGAGAGTTTCTAAGAGGAGGTAACAAAACAAACTGTGTGTTTTGTTTTACAGGCTAAAGACTTTTTTTTTTTTTTACCTTTTCATTTCCAAAAAATCTTGGTTGTTTGGTTCAAACAGTTTTCTTAATTCTGAAACTGAGACAACAAAAGATTATGTAGTTTATAAGCTACTACATTTCAGAAACTCACAGAAACTTGCTAAAATACTTTAGAATAAGAAGGAACACTCAAATAAAGTTAAGAGGTTTGAGATAGCGTTTGTGGGGGAACAGGTATTTTCCTCTTCTTTTCCGTTTAAGCTTGCGTTGTCAAAAGTGTGTTAAGCGTATAGGTGTAAACACCAAGGAGTCCTCCCTTACCGGTACTTCCGGGCTAAGCAAGAATCTGCTATGCTATCCTAGCAGCTTTCAAGATCTAGTATAAACTGGGTAAGTTGTATTTTGATTAGCTGAGGTCATGCTTACATGCTATAGTAACTCATTTCAAAACCAGATAGTATGGAATTACTGTTTACCCTGTCTAGACAAAGGTTGGGGACTGACTACATTTAAAGAGAAACAATGTCCCCTATTCCTTACTTTCCTCCATTCCCTTATATTGAACAAATCCCATGAATCCCAGTGACTCACAGTTGGAGTGAAAGTTACTGTGTACCCTCATAATACTCCTGCATGGTTAATCACTTTCTACTTTGCTACTTTTCCCTTGTGGTTTTAATTGAGCATACTTTCCTCTCTCCCCCTGAACTGTTTGGTGGTGTTATGTGCTAGTAGACAGCTGTCACAGTTCACAAAATAGCAGCGAACTAACGGGAGGCATGATAAATGAAGTAATCCCTATGTATAGACACACATACATGCACAGTTATCAGCGATGTTTGCAAACCACACTGGAGCAGTGAGTGCTAAATAAACAAGTGTGGTGTGACTTCTTACCACCAGGAAGAGAAACCATCCAGGCTGTCAAAGGATGCAGTGGACTGGGTGTGTGTGTATGTGGGGGGTGTGGGCTGTGGGTGGGTGAGTGGTGCCTAACAGCCCCACCTCCCCCATATCATTGCCTTGGCACAGAAGTGGTGCTAAAAGCTGTGTGTGCCTGTTCTAATGCAACACACCTCTGGGGTTCTGATCCTGTTGACCCAGGAATCAAAAGCTGAAGTCTACAGCCTGCTAAATCAGCCCTAGATTGCCATCAGAAACGCCTGATGAGTCAAGAATGTCTAGGAGACACTGTTCCACACCACTGCAGAAGTAAATCTATCAGCTTTTTCCCCTACCAGACTTCATTGCACTAGATACTCAGAAGATAAACAGTATTGAAACACCACCCTTTTAAAGGTCAGATGCGCCTTCTCTCCCTTTCCTCTACTGCAAGAACTTGCATGCATAGCTAAGTCAGGGTTTCAGCTTAGCTGACACGTATCCAGGAAGTCTGCTGTAGCCAATACCAGTGCTCATACCTCATAGATACAGATAGATGTTATTGACGCTGGCTGTCATATCAACCTTAAGTGCTGAAAAGTCACTAGAACTCCAGCTAAAATGTCTTGGATCAGCAAGAATGAATGTATTCTGATCATGACTACTCAAGAGAAGCAAATGAATGAGGTATGAATATAGTGTCTGAGGCTACAGATGAGCGCCTACTGAGAATATGTGATTAACAGAGGAAAGAAATCAACTGGGCCACTCTCCAAAACAACTCCTTTAGTCTACATTTTTACAGAATGCAGATTCAAGCTATCCACTTCAATTTCTCAAGGCAGGTTAGCTCAGGTTGTGATCATGCCATGAAAAAAATCTAATACATACACATTTGATGCAACTAGCAGTGCAAAGTAGCTAAGCATGCAGCTACTTAACAGTGCTAACCCAAGGGACACCTCTTCCATGCTTAGTTTCAGCATCTGCAGCAAAGCAGATTGAAGCCTATGCTGTTCACCAGGTTGACACTGCAAGACAGCCACTGAAAGTTAGCAAGCTCCAGGCACAGATTTCTGGAGACACATGGGAACTGGACTTGGGCAATGCAAAATTTGCATCCTGACCAACACTAAAGAAAAGATGAGCCCTTATATTGTGATTTCATAGACTTTTCTCTCAATGCATGAGCAGTTCCCACTGCCACCCTGTCTACTCAAGCTGTGCTAGCAGTGGAACTGTATTAAACAGAGAACTTACCCATACAAAGCCAGTCTTCGTCTCACATTCACCAAAGGAAATAATTTCTCATAAATACTTAGCTCTCCCCTCTGTCAAATCTAGTTCTGTTTAAATTTGCTCCTCTAGTTATTAGAGTTTTTCTGTTCCATCTGTTGGCTATACACACATAAAATGGTCAAAACAAAACCCATAATTGTTCTGCCACTTCAGACGGGTCAAAGGCCTCCACAGATCACAGTTAATAAAAGCACATTGCATCCAAATCCTGATCATTTTTCTTCCCTAGTAACTGATTTATATAGTCCCTAAAACCATCACCAGAGAACAGGTCTTTTATACAGCTTTAGTAAAGTTCTAAAGCATAGCTTCATATAATAAAGTAATTGGGTTTTTTTCAACCAAAAAAGGAAACTTGTCTATAAGTCATCCACATACAAGAAATGTGGAACATCCAAAGAACTCCCAGCAGCATTAGCTCAACACCCTCTTGCTACGTGTTAGTTGAAGTTCCAGAGATTCTACTACCGCTTTGGAGTCCTAAAAAGAGCACTGGCCTCATGAAGCATCTCTCCAACACCTTCCCAAACAAGATGGGACAAAAATAGCATGGGACTACTCTATGCTGCCTTACACTTTTTCCGCACTTGAGATTCCAGACAGTAATTTCAGCTAGGTTGGCCAACATCTGCAGAGCTTTTTTTGTGAATGCAATTTCAGCAATATTCTTCAGGGGAGCTGGGGAAAAGAAGCACAAAAAAAATCCTAAAAAAGAAGATAAAATGCAGGAAGCCTTCTACTCTAGTGATTTCTTTTTGCTGAATAAAATATTTGACTTCAAAACATGAAAGCCAGTTGGAGAAGTTTCACTCCCAAGGACACTGGTTGGCCCTTTCAAGCTTAGGGGATCAGGTTTCTCTTTTTTAGTTTGCAATATGAATAAGTTGGTGCCAATTTCCCATCTGTTCATGGGATGTTTTTCCACATGAACATCAGAAACTAGACCATTTCAGACAGCCATGACAGTGTTAGAGAGTAACAACACTTCTACTTAAAAGGTAGCACAAAGATCTGATTCAGCACACAAGATACGACTAAGAAGCTTAAAATAATTAATTTCATAGTAAAAGCTCCTTATCTAAGTTACTTCATGCCAACATACTCTGTAAGCACTGTTGATCAGTATAGTTAAGGGTAACAGGAAGAACAGCCACAGTCCAGGAACAGCCCTGAACTTCAGGCTTTATTTTAGGATGCTGAGCAGGATGCTATGGTAGGATAACCTTTAAGGTAGACTGTCAAGAGGCATCTTAATTTTGTTAACTGTAGACCTTCTGAGCAGAATTTACCTTATAATACCAGTATTTAGCAAAAGCAGTATTGTTAAATGTCTTTTCGCAGAATAAAAAACAAAAAGTACATCTGGAGTGCACCTTATAAAAATGTTTTAAAAACTCCTTAAATTAAGGTGAAAGATATCCTATAGAATTCAGAAATCTTTCAGGAACAATTGTTACAGAATACAAATATGTTTTTGCTAAAAGCCCTCTTTGATAACAGCAGAGGGCATACACGTGGATAAAGTTGCAAGCATGTGACAGCAGTATTATTTTTTAAATATAGAAGCTGTAAAAGCTAAATCAAGCCTTCCAAAAGTCCCTAGCAGAGAGTGACCACATACATTTGTGAAGCCTGAATAGACGTACATCAAAAGTTTACCTGCCAGAAGTTTAATTTCTCAAAGATGGTAAATAACCTTTGCAACACAGATACACGTTTTCATTTTGAGGAAAATTTAACACAATAGTGAAGCCTACCAGCCTTATTCCTACCTCCTCCTCTCCTCACCTGGAAAGATGATGGTCTACAAACCAGGTCGGAGAAGCATTTATCTTCTGTTTATGCTAGCAGAGGCATACTAATATGTTCAATGCTTAACTGCAAGCAGCAATGTGTGAGACTTCAGCTAGACTCTTTGAACCTCAGTTCAGTCTGTATCAGTTGAAAATTAAATATATTCCTCTGATTTTTCCAACATGTGCAAATCTGGATCAAAGCTAGGCCCTAGACAGGACAAATAACCTGGATTTTCAGAAAGTGTCTGGCCTCAAGTAGTCCCCTCAGAATGTAACCATCAGCTCCCACTGCTAACTTTTTCTTAAGTCTGGTATACACCAAATCTGATGCCTTTATGACGAGAATAAATTCTTAGGAAATAGGCATGTCTTGGAATAGAAATTAGCTCAGTGAGAAGCAACTTACAGAGAAGGTTTCTCAAGTGAAAGTTGTCACAATTAACTTGTTGGCCTGCATGATTGTAAGGCTAAGTATATGGAATCATGAGGGACTACATACTCTTCCTGACTAGTGCTCTCAGGAAGTTTGTATTGTATAAAAGCATATCACTCTCTTCCATCATTGTGTCAATGAAATCTCTTTCTGAACATCTGTAATGATTATATTATAAAAGCAAGACATCACTTAAATGTTATGCTGGAAGAAGGGCTCCTTTCTAAAGGAACTCTGCAACAAATAACATTAAAAGATAAGCCAGTTCCTTTACATAGGGATTAGTGCATCCAGCCTTGTAGTTTGTCTGAACATGGCATTCAGAACACGCACACAATTTTAATCAAAGTTCTGAGATCCACAACATCCCTGAGTGAAGGTAACATCTTTATGCCAGCTACGTGTAGTTCTTCAGTCAAAGATTGTAATTTCCTCTAAATAATTCAAGAGAATTAATTCTCACCTCTACCTCAACTTCATCAAAAGATAAAGATGGAACTGCTGTTTACTTTGTAAGTTATTCAGACTAAGACAGAAGTTTAAAAAAAAAAGTCTCAAAACCTTTATGTAGCCATGTAGTCATGCAAGCATAGCGATTCTACCAACCAAAGGGGACTGAAAAGAGCTATGACTACAAGCCAAGTTAATAACTTTGAATTCAGTATTAGTCTAACTATACAAAGATACCTCTCTGAAGCGTTGAATTTCAACTACTTCTTAACCTCTTAAAAACTAGGTAAACAAAGCTGAACTTGATGAAGTAGGGATGTAACAAGGCCTTGTAAAAGAGCATTGTGGTTCATCCCCTGTTTCATCCCCTATGTGTACTTCACAGGGAAAAGTAATTTACAAAACATCTGTGTCTAAGTTATTTTAACTGTGCCTGACATTTGCATAGACTAAACTTCACATGCTGTTAAATTACCACTTGCATTCATGATATGTGTCCCTTACCTACCTTTTGGAAGGACTGCTAAGAGATTAGCATCAATATCCTTTGTGCTGTTTGCAAGTTCTTCTTTATCTTCAAATGAGAACTCCTTCTGAAAACTGAAAGCAACATCTGGTTTACGGAACTGTGGACATTTCTGCTACAAATCAAATAAAGCCAAGATGTAAATGATTTACTGCAAGATAGTCTAACAGAGACACAAAGAAAATATTTTCCATAAGAACGAAATAAGAAAGAACCCCAAGAAACTCACAAAGCCAAACCTAACATAATTTGAAACTTATTTGGAATTGACTGTGACACATTTTTGCATTAAATTGCGGACTGCAGACTGCCTTCAAAATGCTGTACTAGCGATTACATTTGAAATCATCTATATCGAATGATTCTCCATAAATATTAAAACGTATTTTATCAAATGCAGTACTGTATGTACACTCCACCTAGAAGCCTTCTGCACGACTGTGCTATTGTTGTTACTGCACTGATCTCTGGACCTTATATGGCTTATAATACACTAATATGAGCAGCCGATCATTCAGTTTTATACCTTGTCTTTTCAAAACAGCAAAAATGCCATTTAAAGAAATATTTTGTTTCATCTAAATATGTTCATTAAATATACAAATTTTAAGTGTAAAATGTAGGTGTCATAATGGTCTAAAGTAGATACTAACTGTCTACAGAGTCTTTCTTGGAGGAAGTGTTCATCCTTGTGGATAAACAAAGTGAGGTTTTTCTCTCCAATTACTAAAAATAGAGAACTGTATTCAGCCATTATGACTTCTAAACTATCCCAGCTGGGCATAAGAAAACTTATAGTAGTCCTAAAACCTTTAGCAAACTGTGTAGACAGGGGTAACAGATACAAATCCCCACAGTGATCCTAAGCTCTTCATTTTCCCAAGGTAATGATGTGCCATACGATTTACTGTCATTCTGATAAGACAAATTGCACAGCCCTGCTGTTGGAAAATCCTTCCTTAGGACAGTTTTTTAATGGTTTTTTAAAGAATTGAATACCCTTTCGTCAAGAGTATTTGGTTAGAAAAAACTAGTAAAAATAAAATTTTTGTACTCGCTATTCTAGAAGAACATTTCTCATTGAGAAGAGTTTTAACATGTAATGACTAATAACATTTTACATGAACTCCAAGAAGTATTTCCTTCTTTATCACTTAAAAAGAATATTCCTTTGTAAGACATTGAGGAGAGAATAAAACCCTTGAAATGCCAATAAAGACACTGGGCTGTGTCACATTCAGGCACCATGCCACCTGCTGCAAATCATCTCCAACAACCGCACTTACAGAAATTATTCCAGGTACTGCCAAGAAAAGCAGTGTCAACCACTAGAGAAAACAGCAAATAGAAGATGAAGAGCTGCAATAAGCTGTCCATTACAGAAAACTGTGTATCCTTACAGAGTGAAAACACTTTAATGGAACCAAACAAAAAACAAAATAAAATAAAAAAAAAAAATAGCACTGAGCAGCCACAAGCAAATGGGTGCATGTGTCATCTGAGACTGGGCAGACACTCAGACAGTTAACCACATGTTTCTATATGCCTAACCCCACATTGCCAACACTTGTGATTTTGATTAGCCTCACAATATGTTATTTTCTTACAGACACAGCTTCTGGAGAACCCCTAGGTGGAAAGATTCCCAGTTTCCATTTGAAAGCAGCTTCTACTCCTTTTGGCTGAGGATGAGTTTGAAAAATGTGAATAATATTGGCCTAAGGCTATAAATCAAAATCAAAATTTATTTTGTCAAATCAATTTGATTACTTAAGACTTGTCTCAAAAGTGCTGAGGGACCCAGCTCATGACTTTTGAATACCTAGGCTTTATTTAGCAGCATGTCCAATTGCTTCCACAATGCTTGTGACAGTGCAGCACTTTAAGTTTCCATAAACATGGGATTCTGTACAGAAAAGCATTCACTCATACAGCAAAATCGTTGTTTAAATTAACTGTGCACTAACATCCACAACTATGCTTCAGTCCCACACGAATTTCCAAGGGTAGAACCATACAGAATCAGGACGGGCACTAGCCCGCTGGTTCTAAAAAGAAGTGTATTATTGGATTGCTTTTAACAAACTTTTAAATACTGTAAAACTAGTTAGGTTCACTCCTGCCCCTTCCTCCAAACTCCAGCGAGTTCTAGGGACTCTTAAGCCAGAGACCCTCTGAACTCAGTCTAAATGTCTTTCACTGGGTTTCCATCCATTTGTTCTCAGATCAGTGTTGTTTGACTACCTTCATCACTCTTCTTAACAGAAGTTTTGTGCATCTACTCAGCTTCCCCAAGACAGGCTCTCAGTTTCATCGATTATCCGTAAAAATGTTCTCTACCTATTCCAGTTTTAAGTCATCTTTTTTGTATATGGTGACCAGAATTGGACAGTCTTGATTCCAGACCTGGGTCTTAGCAGTGTCTTATAAAAATAAGAATTTTAATAGAGAAAGCATTATTATATGACTAGCCAGATGAATGCTGGGATCTACAACACATTTGCCTTTTTGTATCTACACTATATTGGTTGCTCAATTCTGCATGAGAAACTAATATGCCAAGGTTTTGCTTTCATCAGTTACAAGTGACAGAAAAATTTATCAGCCCCCAATGCACAGCTGTGCACTTAGTATTATTACATTACATCCTTTTTCTATTACTCCTCAAGGTCATCCACTTCTTCCTGTATGTGAGCTCCCTCCTCCTTTGTACTGAGGGTGGCTTCCAACCTTTGCTCACTGGCAGATTTCATTAAAATTCGTTTAATAACCACAAACTTCTTAAGCTTAACCCTTGCTGGGCTACATGGTATCACAGGTTATCTGCTTTGTGAAAGTCCTTTCACAGTTTCCCTTATGCCTTCATTTTCCATTTCCCTCTGGACAGATGGACAACTTTAATTTACTTGTTTATTTTTAAATGATTAACTATTTTCATATACTGACTATTTTATCCACAATGGAGGACTTTTTCCCTCTTCAGAGGCATTTTTGCTCAGTCTTTCAAAGCTGCAGGTGGCATTGCTTGTTTTAAATGTTTGCATATTAGAAACACAAAATGTTTTAAACCGATGTTATCAATTACATTGCTTTCACTTGCACAGAGAATTCACAGACAGAGCACTGCTCTGAAGATGATACAGTCAAGCCAAACAATTGGTTATTTATAGATACATATATTAAATTAGTTCTAAAAATGAAAGTAGGTATATTTAGGACATGTCACAGTATTCAATGAGAACATTCATTAGGAATCTAAATTGAGCTGGAATGATGTTAAAGCAATTCCAAGTAGTGTAAAAAAAAATAAAATTACAGGACATTACTCATAAGACATTTAAAAAAATATGCTCATAAGTAATTCCTCAGCAAGACTTCCCTTTTCCCTCCAACAGATCTATCCAGCTGTCTCCCTGCTTTATTAGTTTCTCTGCTAAAGGAGCAGTTGCAGCATCAATTTAGATGCTTAAGCAGAGTCAGACAGTCAGTCTTGGATTGCAGAGTATATTGTATCTTCAAACTCATCCACAACCCTGTTCTAGAAGCACCACAACTACATCTACTCACCTTTGCTTTTCTTAATTTCTCAAGTTATGCTATAAATTTAGGTGCAGATTCTGAGCAGCAGCATCAGGAGTTTCTGCACTTAACAGCTAGGCTATGAACATTCTATGATACTATGATTCATTATTAAAATAATTTAAGGCATACATAGGTTTCTCTAAATGAAAAAAAAAATTTAGAAGTTTGCAAGAATTCTTTCCTCTTAAAGTCCTTGTTAAATCTGGATACTGAAAGAGGAACTTCTCCTTTGCTTGCCTGAAATATAGCCTATGATCATGGTTCATGAAATGCAATCAACAGTATGAGGTCCTCAAGTTTGTTTCGCACAGGATTTGTGTGTGGTTCGGCCTCAAGTTCCCAACAAACTCATTATATCCTTCAATGTTTGGGAATTCATATGATTCCCATTAAAACACAGGCAATACTATTTCACAACCTCAATAGTTTTTCTTTAAAAACAATGTATAATGTGGCATTAGTAGAGTATTTGACAGTCTCAGTAGCTATACTGCTCTTGCAACATCCAAAGTAAGTGTGGGTTGCTTCTATACATCAGGGATTCCAGGCTGCAAACTTCATCTGCTGCTACAGCAGCATACAGTTTCTAAATAGCTGTCCCACTAACCTAGTTACATGCCCAAAAGCAAGCAGAAGTTCGATCCAAATGCCACTGGTAACACTGCCCCGCCATCTGGGTTAAAGCTACTGGATATACTGAGATTTTGTGATTGAAACACACGCATGAAAATCCACTTGTATATCTGCCAGCTAGGTGCTTGGCATTCATTTTTCTTCTCTTTCTCTACCTCCAGGAGAAATTCCTTCCCTAGACTCTTACATAAAAGTTCCATTCTACAGTCACATCCTTCTCTACTATTCTCATTTCTACTTTCCCCTACTTGCCTTCCATAACACAGTGCATCTTGTACACCTATTCCCTCCATCCCTCTACAGTACCTAAGAAACAACATGGCAGGGAGTCTGGTGTACTCCAGAAGGTGTGCGTTGACTGAAATGATGCTTGCAAACATGAGCCTGAGTGCCTAAGGCTGGTGGATTCCTGTGCAGCTGAGCCAATAAAACAGCTGGTTGCTGGGGGAAGAGTCAGTTCCCAACTCCCTGACCTCCTCTCTGGAGCATTATGAATGAGTTCAGCAAGCACAAAGGTAGACACCAAAAGCAGGCGGAGTGAGGATGGGAAGAGAGAGGGCACGTGTCCTGCCCCCTTGCTTAACCATGAACTGTATCCCCTTACTCAGCCTTGTGGAACTGTGCCCTAAGACTGCAGGCACAAGGCAGCATAGCCCTGCAAGGAAGCAGCAACGTCACCTCTCCATTCATCTCTGCGGTGTCCCCCTCCCACGTGCTGACAAAGCTCTCTGCATGGCTGTATAATTAATTCACCCACTTCAGCCACCTCCTTCTTCAGACAGATCAGTTTTCCAAGCTGGTTCACTAAATGTCTGTACTGTGTCCGTGCCAGGCAAGGAAAAATGGGCATTGCAGTGGCAGGGGCATCAGTGCATAGTGGGACTTTCCCTTAGCAATGCCAGCTATACATTTTCACATTGCTTAGGAGGCAGCTGATGTTTTCAATACCTGTTCAGAGCATCTGCTTTATGCCAAAGCTTGGTCCTGCAGGAGGACCAATAATCATTTTCCCTGACAAAAGAATAAATGTAATTTGCAATGACTGCAAGTTACAATCTTACAAGTGCAACCAGTCTTCCTCACTGAGCATGAAAAACTTGACCTTACCTTAACGCTCTCTTCCTTTGGAGCAATCGTGAAGGTTTAAATCTGACTGAGTTTTCTTTGTCAAAACCTGTGAAATGAAAAAAACCACACGATAGTGAAGATGCTTTAATAAATGGGGAGCTTTTAAGAAACTAGGTTATAGTCTCCAATCTAGTCCTTTTCCACTGGAAAAGACTGTAAAGGCCTTCCCTCTAGTCATAGGGGCATAAGTTGGCATGTCCAAGACGGTGATAAACAAAAGCCTTGCAAAAATGAGTACAGACAGTAAACACATCAAAAGCATCAACACTTTATGGAACTGCTATGTTCTAATCCCAGTAGTCATGGTGTAGCACTGCAGCCTGGGGCTATCATTTAAACTTCTTGACTCAGTCTCCCAGCTTATGAAATGGGCAGTAGACATGTTTATGAAGCACTCTGCAAATGAGAAATGCTGCAAGCAGCAAGAGCCTTTTTGGCTGCAGCCTAGCAATACTATAAAAACCTGCATATTCACTGCAGAAGTCAGAGATGCCCTGCTGAGGATCTGTTGCAACAACAGTATTACACCATCCATGACAGAAACATTTCTGAAGGTTGTCTACTGTTTGGAAGCTCCCATTTTTTTCTGAATAGCCTTAGAACATACTTACTTTCAGAGAGGAACACATGTTTGCACAGAGAGCAAAACTGTGTCAGATGTAGCCTTGTATTCAAAAAGTATGTATTACAAAGCCACTAGGTTCCCAAACCTTTGTGAATCATAATATGCAATGGGCAATCTCCCCTCTCTCCCCCCAGATATAACTTTTTCATTACTGCAGTCATGAGCATCATCAGAGGGTCTAAACAATGACCAGAAGCAAGGGGGACCAGTGGTTCAAGTACCAGCTCCCTCTATTCAACAATAAGGATGCTACTAAGGGACCTCAGAGAACTGCTAGTCAGGAAGCAGGGGAGCACCTGGTCTGTGACTGCTATTGAAAAACACATGACTCTACTAGTAATTTATTCCCAATGGGAAAATTGCCTTCTGCCCCCATCTGTATTAAGTCAACTACCCCAAGAACCTAAATTAATAAACAATTGGTCACTGATGCAGTGCTTATTTTCTTTTCAAAGACAGACTTGAGTATTACACAACCTGGACTTTAGAACGATTCAAAAGCAGCAACATCCCTTTTACTCTACCCCAGAGTCGAGGTTTAACCATTTCAAAGAAGAGCTAACTAGCAACAAATATTTTTTGCTTACACAAAATATTTGAAAATCTAGGTAGGATGTTTCTTATTTTTGCAGAAAGGGTTTAATGAAACATTATAGCTGACAATATGGGTCTCAATTTAGAGAATGTATCTTTTGTCTATGTCTTTCAAAACTTTTCACCCCCCTCGTCTCTTCCACTTCTTTCTGCCACCTCTCCAGGTAAACAGATTTAAAACAAAACAAAACACACAAAAAGAAAAAAAGACTATTTTAACAGCTTGATAGAGAGGCATAAAGCGTGCAAGAAGGTATTTTTTACACATCTGCTACAAGTCACTGCAGATTTCAAGCAGCCTTCCTAATAGCATTTTTCAACTTTAATAGACAACTTTTTCCTGGTTTTGTTAACATTCATTTTCTTTTTTCAAGTAAATGGAGAATAAAGCACACAGATTACATAGAAACATCTTGTTAGACCAAAACAGAGTATTAGAAGAAAAACAGTATGAATGGTACATAAATCATTATATTTTACACTACAACATTAAAAAGAATACTCCATCCCATAAGTATCCTCTAAAAAGGCGAAGTTTACATTACTGTGAGAAGAGTATGCAGTAACTTAAAAAGCCCAGCTCAGCATCAGCTTAGCTAACCAGAACCAGGCATATCTTAAATTTGTAGCTGTTCTAATAGGATATAACCCACCCTATAGTTTGTGGCACTAAAATAGCTGTCCACCATGAAAACCACAAGTAGACCGCAGAGAAATTCTTCCTACTCTAGCCAAAACTGGAGAGGGGATTTGAGAAAGGAAGGAAGTAGCTTTCAGTGCTTCACTGAGAGAAGGGAAGGAGAAGGGCTGTTAAGAGAGGGCACACAAGCCGGTCTGATTCTTGCTACCCATTAAACACATTCAGTAACATTTGTACATACCACATCTATAATGCATCAAAAACATCGCTGTATTTCACGGGGGCAAGGTCCTCTTTTCCTCCCACCCACCACAAACACAGAAAACCCAACCAGACAATGATATTCTGTTACATAGTTTTGATATTTTATGTATTTCCTCCTGTTCAAATTAAACCCCCATGTGGGAGGATTAAAGTCCAATAAAACTTACTTACTACAATATGGAAGTCTTAAAATTAAATACAAACACAGGAGAAAGAGTAAAATAACTCTGCTTCAAAAGAAAATAAATATGCCCACAAAAGAAACATCAGTTTAACACAGTCTTAATTCAATGGTTAAAGAAAAAAACCCCACACCCTCACAGTACCTGATACATAGAAGAAAAATCTTTGCAACAGCATTTTGTTCCTTCTTTCACTGAAGAATTCTAAACATGCTCATAACCACATTAAAACAATTTTAAATATTTGTATTTAAAACTAAGTATATTTACTGACATGTAAATCAAAACTTGCTCACAAGTTTAACCATTTGTTCAGACTCATCCCCCTCCCTCTTAGGTACAAACTACTGGATAAAAACACTATCTATAATTTCATACATAGGAAATTAAAAATGCTGAATTTCAAAAAATAAATAAATAAAAAATAGATGCAACCTTCCAGTGTTACTTAGTATATTTAAAGGCCCTAAATCGGTGGCAAGCTAAGCTAATTAAAAGATCCATCTAATCGGATCGTTCAAAAGTGTCCTTTAGGAAATAATGAAATAGCCTAGGTGACTAACTGCATACTGATTGCTAAAGTAGCTAATCTAGCTGCAGAAGATCCAGTCAAACAATATTTACACATGCATACATACATATGAGAGAGATTAAACACATACAAATGAACTGCATTTTCTTTTATCTACTTCGAACTCTTACCTTGCTCCTCAGAGTATTTAACATTTCCCAAATAGCTGGAGATCCAAGGATTTCTGAACATGGTTGCACAAACAAAGGATTCAGCAAAGAGAAACTACAATAGCAGCTAATTCTCAACGAGCCACAGCCCTAGGCCTGTCTTAGCAATATCGTGTAGAGATTTTTCATAGCACAGGACTGGAGCTGTCAGGCTATCGCGTCCCAGGGAGTACAGTAAATGCATAGCAATAGGCTGCAAGCTGGAGCAGCTCAAGCCAGTAATCAGATTACAAACAGAAATTAGGCACATGAATGCTAAAACAGATTGGGCAATGGTGATTGGGAGATTTGTAATATTACCACTTCAAAGATCCAGCCAAATCACACATTATATTCATTATATTCCCGCAAAATGAATGCAGGACCCCTAAACCCTTATATTAAAAGCAAAAAAAAAAAAAAAAAAAAAAAAAAAAAAAAAGAGGGGTTTGGGTTTAAAGGAGAGGGTTTGGGTTTTTTTTTTCCCCCTCTAAGAGGAATAATTCCTTCATATCTTTAATCAGGATAAACTGCAATGCTTGCTTAAGAAAAACAGCATCCAGGCTGCCAAAAAATGGACTCTGTTAATCATATCATTAAGCTAAACATTTTGCCTAACTATTAGTTGGAACATTCAAAACAGACAAGATTTATGGATAACATATGAGCAAAATTACAGGTGGGGGTGGGGATTTAAGAACAGACACCACAGCTCCAAATATTTTAATTCGAGACAGAAGGTGTAAAACTGCATAAAAGTACTGTCTAGTTATGATTTTTTTTATTAAACAGATCTCTTGAATTTTGGATTGAAGAGTCAGAACTCTTCATAGTTCATTTTGAAAGTCTGGCAGTATTTGTTCGAAATGGTACAATAAACCTGGCTCAGTCTTTCACACTGAACTACCTGATCATCTAACACACACACACACACATATCCCCCCCCGAGCATTAAATATGTGACTGAAAACAGGTCCATGCACTGAACCCCATCCAACCAAAGGCAATAACTGTCTACTAGCTTCCCTCCAACAGACTTCCCTTCAAAAAGATTTCAACTAGTATCAGTAGAAAACTCACCACAATGCTGGAGTTGCCAGGACCATGAAAAGGTAGCCTAGAAACACAAGACTGAAGTTCTTGACTTTTCTTACCTGTTGTTGTGATACCTGGTACAAGAGGACCCTGATCCATGCTGGGAATGCCAGTGTACAGGCAAAATATAAGCAATGATGCTGTGAAAGAGACTGCTTAACCACAACTAACAAATATAATCTATCGAAAATCTATTAATTTCTCTTGGCTGACCATGAAGTTGTATTTAGCCTGTTTAGGTCATCAAAACAGTTTTTCATGCTAACAAGTTCTTGCAATGGATAGAAGAATATGCATTCCATCTTGTTTAATGCCCCTGCTATTTGTATTCATTTATTTGTTTTTAAACATGAATAATGTTGCAGTCACCTTAACCAAAGCACCTTTTATCAGTTGATCTTTCAAGAGTCAAGAGCTCCCTGGAACGAGAGTCACCCAACACAAGGAACATGGCATTGACTCTGACTCACCAAGTAACATTCTCTGTTCAGAAATACCTGATGGTAGAGACCACATTTTTTTTTTTCTTTGCCTGTAACCTTACTTGCTCTTGCATTTAATTCTAACCACTTCACAGGACTACCCATAGAACACAAACCAAACAATGTCGTGCTCTCTTGACCAGCTGTGAAAGCCTACATGTACTCAAGCGTAGTATACACAAAAGCAGTAGCAAAAAATGTAATCTGTCAACACTGGTCCAAACTTACCATTACGTAAACCTGACCATCCACTTTATGGTCTAGACATAAGTGCAGGTGTGCTTAAAACACAAAAACAAGACAAGAGAAATAACAAAGCAGCTGCTGGTAACAGCTAATGGGGACATTCTGGATCAGTACCTGTGTGGGTGTACCAATAAAAGAGGCAACCAGTTCTGAAAAGGTCCCTTCTTTCCAAACCCTGCTTGTGTGAAGATTGCTTACTTGATCTTGTGAATAGATGTACTATTACCTGGAGCATTTTTAAGCACCTGCAACTCATCTGGTACACAGTAAGGGAACTTCTTCTCAGGAAGTGCAAATAAATAACACTCATTTGATAAATCTCATAGCTGCACTCTTTAGCAAGGTTGAAGGAGAAGTTAGACTTGACAGCTGAGCTGATGCAACAGCTCACAGCTGCCAAAAAACAGTCCTACCTATTTCTCTCTGCAGGACCTCTGCTAGGTCCTGCTCCCCTAGTGACCCAGTCAGATGACTAAACTGGTAGTAAATATTCCCTTTTATCTTTTCTGGGTATACTTTTCAGAAGGTGCCAGAACAAAGAAAAAGGCACAGGATCTTATGATCAGGAAAGGGATCAACCCTTCTGGCTAACAAAGGAGGTGAGCTCAGCTTGATTGTCATCCCTGTGTCTAGTAATGTCCGGTATGACAGAGAGGAGGGGCGTGTTTGTATTCCGGGAGGGAGGGGTCAGGCTCCCACATTCATCTGCTGTACACCATCTCCAATATTTTGTCCTCAGCATCCCCCTGGTGAATGAGGTGCAGCAGGCAAAGCACACAGAGCTGCAGAAAAACTATAGAGTGCCCTTCACAAATGTGTATATTTTCAATAGGTTCAGTAGGTTCTTGCTTGTGCTGTTCACGTTCCACTCGCAGACACAGTTAGGAGCCAGCTTCTCCAACAGCTCTGGTTACCCCCTGGGAAGGAATACTTGCAATAGGCTTTGGTGCAAGTAGGACTCTCTTCCCTACTACTTACAGCTAGCAAGTCCAGAATACAGAGGCCATCCCATGGGACCAAAGCAAATTATTATAAAGGAAAATAAAATCTCCAATAAAAGCAACATCTGCATCAAAGTCTTCACAAAAAAACCCCTACTGATACTCTAGAGTTTGGCTTCAAGCTCTCTTCATGTTAGGTTGGAAGGCGATCACCAGTTGTTGCTCTGTGCATGGTATCTATGAATTCACATTACTGTCACTGCTGTTAATACTGAAACTGTGCTACTGTGTGGAATCTGTGACCCCAGAGTTTGTTCAGCATCACTTCAAGATGAGGTGTACATGCCAACAGTGCTTTCAATATTAGAATTCTTAAAGTCATGAGATGCTGGAGCCTTAGGGTATTACACCAATGCTATGCACTTCACACAGATCTTCGGGAAGACATAACTGAAGGTAACTAACAACTTCCCTCACTGCTTTCCATCAAAAAGAGATCACCTATTGCAAGACAGGTCTCTGTGCTGTCCCTTAACTAGCTATGGCAGTGGAGAAGACACCTTGGTAAAAACAGTAAGTCAGCAGGGTCAACCAATGCTATAAAGAAAAGAAGTCTTAGATTTAGCTTTTTGCAACTTGTTTGGAAATAGCAGGTTTAAGAGCGAGTCTTTCCCAGAAGAAAAGAAATCCATCTCCAAATACTTGATGAGGGAAGAAGGAAGGATATTTTGTGCTTCAAAGAGATCCAGTCTCCAGGACCTAGAAGTATGCCAAACTACGTTATCAAGGCTGTGTTACAAATCAGTAGTAATGTTCTTGTCCTCCTCTGCCATCATTAATTCTTGAGCATTAGCAGCCTCCAACATAAACAAAGAAAGACAGAACAACAGTTCAGCCATTACAAAGGGGTGCAGCCCAGCTGGAAGTTAAGTTTGCAGTCATCTGGGCAAAGAGCTAGAGGTTGAGCATGCATACATTTCAAATCTGAGACTGCTCGTGAAAGACAAGCTGGCAGTTAACGTTGTTCTGAAGCTTCCCACAGGAAGAGAAGGAAAATATCTTCCTTTTGTCTGGCAAAACTAATCACTGTAATCAAAGCTGGAGTTTAAATGGCTTGCAAAACTGTTCCCAACTTACAGGGCTGCCAACCTCAAAGCACTGAAGAGTTATGAATCAGGTCCCACCAAGATCAAGTCTTTTTTCTTTCTGAATTTTTTTCGCTTATGAATTTATATTTAGAAGTGTTCCTCTGTGATAAGGAGAACTACTTTGTTGTGACTTGCAGTTATCATAAAAACAAAAATCAAAGCAGCCCATGACAGCTGTTTGAAGAAAGCCTAAAAATAAACAAAAAATCAAGAATACAGAGGAAAGAAAACCCACAGCGACTGCAAAGAAACTTTCAGCAAATATGCTAGTTAAGTAAAAAGGAGTCTGAGCAGCATGGAAAACTGAGATGATGTATAAATAAGATGATGAAATCATATTTCCATCCACACTTCATGGGTAGAGATCTAAAGGAGCTCATTAATTTTATTCCACTGCTCTTCTTCTGGACAAGGAGAGCACCCTTGGAATAGTAAGTCAAAGTGAGCTGTACCAGGATCTGAGATGCTGTGGGTGATCGCAGGAACGAAGGTCAGAAGAGAGGGCTAAACCAGACCACTCTCTTCCATCGCTCCACCTGACGTCCCCTCCCAGGCTCCAGGCGACTCACCCACCACAAGCTACCTTGTCAGTTTTTGGCATGTAGGCATGTATTTCCAAAGGTAAGTGGCAAGGCACTAGAAGAGCCTCCCTTTTCTCATTTCCCCTTCCTCACACTCTCCAGCAATTCCTGCCAATTCAGAAAATAATTTAGCCCAAAGCCAAAGGACAGGTTAGGAAAAACAAAAACCAAAAGACAAAACAAACAAATAAACAAAAACAAACAACAACAACAAAAAAACCAAAAGACGCTAACAGATCACTTCAGTAGTATAATCACTTAGAGAGTTACCACCTCAAGTCATGTTCAAGCATCCTAGCTTGCACACACAGTATGTATTCTGGGTTGGCAGTGCCAGTTTTGTCTTCTCCATCCAAACTCCATGTACACAGGCAAGTGATACTCTCATTTCCTAAATGGAGGCCATTCATATGGACTTTTAAACTAGGATAAAGTTTCCTGACATGGTATCATCCCTCCAGTGGAAAGCAAATGTAATCCTTTTCACTTTGCTTTTTTTCTCCTACTCCCACTGTGCAACAGTTTTTGAATAACAATCCTGGCAAGATTTCTGTTTGGCTAGTGATTATGTTTCAGACAAGTCTTCAGGTAAACTTCAGCACTGTGTGGCCTGTGTGGTGTACTTTAAAACAGGTCATATGCAAAGAGATCAAAAAAGCTGATTAGTAAGTGTTTTAGAGCAGACTAAGTTTTTTAGTACAAGATGACAGACGTGTTAAAAGAATATGGATGGTCTTTTTGTAGTGGCTACTCACTCATGTTCTCCCTTTTCCCAGAGCACAACAGGTATTTTTCCACACACACTAAAAAAAAACCAAACCTTCCAGTGTCCAGATTACTATTTCAGATTTGAAGAAATCTCACTTAAGTCATTAATTTCAGTTATCAATTGTTCCTAAAAGAAAATTTTGGTACCTTTCAATCTTGCAACACATTTTCAGAATAAGGAACATGCAGGTAATGTCCCCTGACATTCCTACATCTTGTATCACCGTTCACAAAACTGCATGGCATGACTGTGGCATAATTAAAAGACCTTTAAGGTTTTCCTCTTTAGAAGTAGGATCAGTCTAGACTAGCTCCTTAAAGGAAGTTCAAAGGCCACGCACCCCTCTCACATGTGGTAATCAGATATACCAGTGAGGCACATTAACTGAATTGAGTCAGACATATTTGTCTGCGGCCTGAAACAGTAATAGAAGACGTCAGGCATGCACAGAGCCAGGGTTAGGCATAGACTGAGCAAATGGCTGGAAATGAGGATAAGGCAGGAACTTCTCTCCCAGCAGTATGGACAAATTAAATGATTAAACAGCCCAAGGACTTTGAGGAGACATGGGTTTTTACCTAGCAAAACAATATCTGAGAGCATTTCACACCATGGCTCACTGTAAAGCAGCTGCAGTTCAGATTGTGAAGGCACAGGGCTAGCCACAGCTCTGTGGACATCCTTCACTGAAGTCATGACACAAGCAGCAGCCACTTCTTTACTACTGCAGTGAATGAGTGCTTTCCTGCTGCAATGACCGAGGGCTTAAACTGCTGTTGGGAGATACTGTCAGCAAAACTGCTATCCTCCAAACGAGCAGTCAGGGTTTCTAAGGCAGGTTTCCCCATCTTCTGACACTTCTAGTCTCTTCAGTCTCCAGAAAACTTTCCACCAGAGTGGCCCCATGCAGTTAAGCAATGCAAAAAGCCCAGTCATACTACTGAGTTTTCTCCTGGCTACTCTTGAACACCTCTGCACTGCTATCTCCACATGCATGTAAAAGCCCAATAAGGGAGCAGACAGAGGCAAGCATACCACAAGGAAGAATTTATAACAAAGTTCTTTGGCTCTTCGTGATAGTCATCTACGGAAAACATCAATTTTGTTTACCAGTGTGACGTGACATTTCACAGGCCACATCATATCCCTGCATACTTACCTTGAAATATGTCATTTTCAAGCCTCAGGCAGACAGCAACCTTGCAGACAACAAATTCATGACCCCAGCCTCCCATCCTGTTTATAGCATATTGCAATGCTTCTCAGAAAATTAAATATTTAGTAAAAGAAATAAAGAAAAAGCATGCACTTTATTCAAGAGCTGATGGTCAAGGTAGGACAGCTCAACTACAAATACTGTCACTGAAAATAATATCACTATGAAAAAGCACATGTACCAGGCTTAATTTGCATCCAGCATGGCTAAGCAAAAATTCAAAAGAAAAGAAAATCTGGTTAGCGCAGTGATGCTGCAGTTCTGGAGACTGCTCTCTAGAGAGCAGGTTTAAATTCATAGCAGCCATGGGCTTTTCTCTTTATTGCCCTCGTACACTCCCAAGGCCCCTGCAAAAATCACAAACGTGCCTGGTGCTCAGGAGGGTACCAATCACTAGTGGCAAGTTAATCACTAGTCAGATCCAAAGAGCTTTCCCAGAGCTGCCCAGGAAAGCTTGCACAGCATCTGCCTGTACTGTACTTGTCTAAATCTATGGGGATTTTACTAAAGGAAAGATACATAAAGTTTCATTTTTTTAAAAGCCTTCTTTCATATGAAAGTCAGTTTTTATGAGGAAGGTATGAAGCAACCTAGTCAAGTCCTGGTCCGCACACAGGTAGTGGGTGCCAATACTCCCCTTTTCCTAGGAGCAGGATCATTGCTTTAGCCAGTAACAGTCAGTCTTCCAATAAAGGGCGTAAAACTGCACAAGAAGAGAGAAGAAACAAATCCTGAAGTCATTAAAAAAAGTTAATAATTAATTCCTCTAGTTCAGGTGTGTCTCTGAAAGCAGGCAGCACAAGGAATGAAAACACACTTCTTGGCAAAGGCCATCGCAAAGTGTTCCAGTATATGGAATGACAGCGTGAACTGGCATCCTAAGGCTATAACCAAGCACATGAAAAATACGTCAGGAAAGAGAACTACAGTTATTAACATTTACACAAAAGGATTTTATTTTTTAAAGCCACCTCTAGCATAATTCTTGATATCTGCCAAGCAGAGTTCAGTCTCTCTGACAGCTGGGCTCAGACAGCAGTAGCTCCCTGGCAGCACACTGCCAGTGCCGCAGTACTGGGTCATATCTCCCGGGGTCTGGGCTGGATCCGTTCTGGGCTGCGCGCTCTCCGCTGCCATCCAGCATCTTCCGTCCCCAGGCACAGCTGCCGCACCTTGCCTAATAAGGCCACGCGTGAGTTGAGTGGCTGGTTTATAGGTCACCCAGTGTTTACCTTGCAAGTCGGCAGCACAGCAGTGGCTGAAGCCTACCTACCCCACCGGCAGGCAGAGGGGGCTTGGCCAGCCCTCCTCAACTGCTGTGCCACCGCTCTGCCATCCCTGCGCTTGCAGGGCCATGGGAATCTCGGCAGGTCAGCGCTGGTCAGGAGAGAAGCTCTCGCTGCTCCTACACCAGCGGTTAAACTCAGCCTACAGCTCACAGCTGAGCGAGACACTTCAGTTTTACCACAGGTAGCGTGAAACTGCAGCGAGCTCAGGCACAGTTTTCACTGCAGCACATTTTAGGACCACTAGACTGAAAAAATAATCAGGTTTCTCACTGCATGAATTTCTTGAAAGTAGGCCAGCAGGGCGGGTATAAACAGCCATCTTCACAGCTCCAAGACAGCGGACAGGTACTTGTCAAACACCAGAACCAAGTGAACTAGATGAAAGCAAGGTACAAATACTCACTTGAACACTACTATTTAATTATTTAACACTCTTGATCAGTTACAGTGAGATTCACTGCAATTCAGACAGATGGCTTCAAAAGTAATGATTTACTCTCCCCAAAATAGCTATCTGGCAAAAAAAAACCCTGCTTCTGTTGCTTGCTGCCTCTCTTGTGATTCAGACTACTTTTTCCTTTATGTCTCTCCCAAGGTAATTTCAAGATGCTCGATTTGGACACCATCCTATCCTCCTTCCCAGCACAGAGTCTGCAAGGAAAGCCACGAGACAGGTCTGTGGTTAGAGCTAGCAGAGAGAGGAGAGCAGCACGGGTCACCTCCTCCCGCAGCACTGCTCTGAGCCCCTCCAAGGGGCCAGTCACAGAGTGGCTTTTTCATACAGACAGTGCATTTCTGTCCTTCATTCCCCCCATGTCTGGCACTGAACACTAAAATACCAGGACAGTTCAGATGTTATTTGTACTCTGATATTTCTAAAATTGGCATCCAATTTTCTAAGCACTTTGCTGCCTCAATGAAGCATCCCCAGTGAGCGTGCTGCCAAAGGGCTGGCAGAGACTGTCCCTGGTCAGCAGGGATTGGCACAAAGAGCACAAGTCTACAGGAGGGCACTGGAGAGCAAACTGATGATCCTGCCCATTACCCTGGAAACTGTCAGTTCTTGCATTTTGTAAACTCCGTATCACAGCTCCTTAGTACTAGGAAAATGACACCACTCTGTAAGGCTTAAATACCTACTTAGTACTACTAGATGTAATGATACATTTACCAAATTATTCTCACAGCTAGAAAAATCTCTAACATGCAGGGAGTAAAACTAAACCGTGATTATCACCCCACTGAAAGAAACCAAACTACCACAGTTGTGTCCTGCTCCTGCAATGAACCTGTGGTTCACACTATTATAATTAAAAGCGAGAGCATATGTCGCCCACTCCCTCTTTAAATAGTGCATGTTAAAAAATGCAGCTAGGAATCATGTTGACAGTTTGTAAGCTTAGCCATTACCATTTTGGGCTGAAGCTGTGCCCAGATGCACACACACAGATCTTGGCTCAGAATTGCCGATCTTCTGCTAAAAGTCTATTCTCATCCAATATATGCTTCACTAATACAAAGAAATGGGGCACACACATTCAAAAAAGGGCCAGTCAGCCACAATTACAGACAAGCAGTCCTAAAATAAGCTAACTCACTCTGTGTCCAATTTGCTTAGATCAGCAGCACAGTAAACTCTTATGACTATCTAATATCAATAATGAATGCTGTAGGAAACAAAACAACACACTAGGAATGGGACGGACTAGTGCATGTGCATTAGACATGTTAATAGAGTTTTAGGAAGAAGTCAGGATACCCCTGAACTATGGAAATCAGTCACACTTCACAGACATCCAGGTTGGCATGAGAGAAAACCCATTGGGCTTGCAATACTTGCTAGAAGAAACAGGTTCACCCATTTGTTTCTAGGCTCCCAGAATATACACTGACAAACTCAGAGCTTTAACTCAAAGTCTCCTCTTGGTTAAAAAAGAGGATCTCAATAAACTCAGGCACATCCAGAAAAAACACTGTGACACCCTCACAGGTGACTGCTTATTTGACACCAGTTAATTTGGGACCATTTGTATAACTGCACACTAGCAAATGATGTTACATTTTCGCAGTTTTAACTTTAAATGGGAGGTAAAGTAACAGCTGACTTTTCTCCATTCTAACACTCCCATTTTCCATCTTTGCTCACACATTACGAATTCCAAAAGACAGGTTTCGGGAAGGAATTTTTGGGATAGGTTAGAAATACAGCAGTATCTCCTCCACTGTGCTAAAGATAGAAAAAAAAATGAAAAAGGAATTAATTTTTTTTTTTAAATCTACATTCTGAATATCTTAAATTCAAAAGGACACCAAAACGGTAGAGAAGTCACCCTCACTCAGAAGCACGGCTTTTTCATTGCTCAGGACAAAGCAGCTATTGTACTCAGTTATACCTGAGTGGTGCAGAGCTAGAGAGTAAAGTTGTCACTGAATTCTTCAAGAACAGGGTAGAAAAGTAATTTCAGCAAAATCTATGCATATCAAAGGTGATGCTGAAAGAACAGAGTAATGGCTCACATAAGACCTCTACTTTAAATCAAGGCTGAAGAACTTTTTCCGCACACACTCCCCCAAACAGGCCACTTCCTCCAGTGACCTTACAAGACTCAACTGCCACCCCAGCCCCGGTCACACGAGAGGAAACATATCTACCACGTAATCAACAATTACGTGCTGCAGGCACACATTCGCTGAGAAGGCAGATGGGGTTTCAGTGAGGTAATGGGGACACATTCTTCTCCTGGTGTACAGATGGTCAGTTCAAGCTCAAAAGCAAAACATCATGTCTTTGTTCAAATGAAATGTAGCAAGTGGAGAAATCAGCCTACAAATGAAAGAGCAAAGGCAGTTGCTTGGGGAGCTGAGAGGTTTGTTATAGTCCAGCCTCCCTGAGCCACCTCGGAAGGTACAGAGGACAGCCTCCAAGGCTGGTGCAACCTTGACGCCTGTGTCATGGCTGGGAAGGAGTGCTCGGCCACAGCACAGCTTTTACTGACACATGGGAGGAGCTCAGCTTTGCTTGCCCCAACAATCACGCATCTTCCCGAGACTAGAACTGCCAGTCCCAGCTCTACTCCTTTTGGTCTCCTAGCTCTCATCCTTGCCAATCCCTCTCTTGTGATTTTATTTCTGCTGCCTTCTACATACCTCCACCTTCCTCCTGTACCTCATCCTACAGGTAATCTCACTGCACTTGTACTGTTCAGTGTTTCCAAATCTACTTCCACTTCTCCCTTGGCTCTTCTTCAGCTCCCACTGCAGACTCTCCCATTAGAGATCCTGTCCTACCCCAGTGGATCTCTTTACCTACTTCACTCCACCTCCTCCCTAAACCAGGCCAACTTCTTGAGCTGGGCTTTGTTTTCCTTCTCCAGGAGGCTTTGGTAGCGGGCTGTCCAATCTAGCAGACTTGATACTCTCCCCTTTATTAGGTGAGATCTGCACATGGGAAACTAAGGATGTGCATTCATGAGACCTGAACCAATCTGGAGCACACAAAGCTTAACTTCAGCAGCATATAATGGAGCAGGCCAACAACCAGAGGGTGATAGCATAAGCATGCTGATAGTCTTGGACACTTTCACAGGTAAATTCCCTCCATCAGTCAACTTGTTTGTCCCATGAATAGCATCAAAGGAATGCTGTGCTGTTTGAAGAGAGGCACTGACCATGTGTAATGGAAAAAAGCGACATCCCTTGAAGAGAAAAAAGGCAGCTTGAACAAATTAGAGTTGGAAAGAATGAAAGACTCCCTAGATGTCTGGATGGTCATTAGTTATTACAGTAATACACTAACAACCAGTTACAGAAAGGTGCTGCGCTAGGTCCTTGCAAGGCAGGCCTTACAACCCTGGTTTTGAAAATATAACTATACTAGTACTTGCCTAAAAGTGAGGCAAAACCACTGCTGAGGAATAGTGCATTATCATTAAAATCAGACACGCACAGTACAATGATTCTTAGCCAGCAGGACACAGTGGGACACAGCCCTGTGCCAGGTGATGCTCCAAAATCCTCAGTGGGCCCTGTCACGTGTGAATGCAGCCTAGTGCTGAGTTAAATGTTCAGCTAGCTCAGACAAGGCAGGCAGCAGTATGTTCAGCAGCTGCAGGAGGACAGAGTTCAGCCGGGGGTGGGAAACCCAGCCG
>NW_009626934.1:91799-104194 GCF_000690535.1 Cariama cristata
CCCAGCAGGGAAACGGAGCAAGTTCTGCAGCAAGACTGCTCTTCGCCACTCACACCACACTCTCTTCAAATCAAGGACTTTGCAGTTCTCGGGAGCAATGAGATGTTGCAAGCCTTGGGGAATTTTGGGGTGCCTGGACCCTGAGAAGCTTGATTGTTAAAATGCCTCATCATCCTCACAGGCCCCACAGCCACAGCTAAGGCTGGATCCACAGTTCATGATCCAAGCAATAAATGGCAGTTGTGCATGAGCTTCAGCACCTTAACAGAGCACGTATGGGACAAGTACACAAGAAATTCACTGAAATGCACACAGTTTATTGTCAGCACAGTGCCCTGCTCACAGAATCTGTAGAAAGGTATTCTATGGCATGAAAATAGTCCTTCTTCCTACAGCAGGGAGCCTCTGGGAGTCACGTAGAAGCTTTATTTCAGCATACCAGCACTACTGGCACATTTACTATTAAGTTCTATAGCAACACTCTACACAAAGGATTTTGAAGTCCAACCAAGATGCTTGTTTTCCTCACTGTCTTTCTACACCTGGCCTGATTTTTATAAGTGCTAATGGAAAAACCGAATAAAATAAAGCAATAGAAGAGCTAGGTAATCCAGCAGCTTCTCTAAATAAATGATTTAACAATTTGTATTGCACTTCAGCATACACATATCTTGCTTTCACTTAAAAAAATCAAGTTCTTAAATAGTGAAGTAAACAGAAAAAAGCTCAGTCAAGGTTACAATTCAAGACATTTAGACTATCTTGCTAAGCATATTGCTTGTCAATGGCTTTAAGTCAAACTACAGCAGTATTTTAGACTCCCATGGAAAGTATGCCTGCATTAAAACTCGGTACAAGAAACTTAAACATCCTGACAGCATGTGGCCATGCACGAGATCACTGTGAAGAGCTGCACGATTTTCTTCAGCTCTTTATTTTTCCTTCCTGGGAAGTCTGAAACCATAATCAGCAGCTTATACCCAAAGTCTAGATGTCAAGACAGCACAGAGTGGAGCAAGTCCAGGAGTTGCATTAGCTCACAATAGGCAGTGAAGTAACAAAATCCTATCCAAGGAGATTCGGAGCACTAGAATGCTATTTAACGAACGCTGAACAAAACTAGAGTATTGCTTCTAGAGAAAATACTATATAGGGATTTCACTTGGAAAGCATAATTTCATTTTTATTGTCAAATTCTCACTTTCTTCCCTCAAGAGGGGGGGTGTGTGTATGTGTGAAAGTATTCTATTAAACAGTTTGGCATATGTAAGACCTCAACTAGTTGCTTTTTTGGGAGCTTTTTTTTTCCCAAGGATTATCTGTATTTCTTGCAAGTCATTATGAGGAACAGTGGGATAGCATCCAGTTTCTGATATTTCAAGGGTCTGAGGGTGTGTAAAAACCATCTACACAGAAACTGATTTTTACAAAGAGTCACAGGAAAAAAAGTTTGGTTGGTTGGGGTTTATTTAAAGATTTTTTTCATCTACTGACTATAAGAAATTTTCTGTTAGAATAAACACACAGCTCTTTCAATCAAGAGTCTTATCCACCTATCCTATCTTTTTGTCCTGTAATCAGGAAGTAAAGAAAAGTAGAAGGCAAGCAGTTTGGTAAGTAACTGGGAAAAATTACTTCCAAACATAAAGGCAGAAAAGAGAAAGAAGGAGACTAAGGGATGCCAAGGTGAATCAGCACCACTACATCAGTGTAGATCAGTTTTATTTAAAAAGTCAAGCAGTTAAGTTTCTCTGTGTTAGTGATAAACTGTTAGTTGTGGTGCTTTTTTCTCTAATGGGTGAAGCATGCCACTGAGGGTGTTCCACATTCACTACTTTATGGCAAATATCTTAACAGGAATATCCAGTAACACACTTTGTTAAATAAATTTATCATCCCCCCTGCTAAAAATATAACTTACATTTTATTTCTATTTCCTTATCTAAAGGCTTAATTGGTCCTGCTCATAGACTTCTTTTTCCCCTTAATATCTTGCATTGTGAAGAAAACAAACAAGTGTGGGCGCCATACAGGATACTTCCTCAGTTTTCAAGTTTAGAGATTGCAGTAGGACTTTAACTTCCTTTCAGTTACCCTTACTAAGAGATAGGGTTTGGAAAATAAGATGGTAAGAAGAACCAGAACAGATTTTGGGTCCCATTATGTCGGAGTAATACATAGTTATACCTACCTCCGTCTACTGGAATTGCTACAAATACCTTTTTTCCCCCTCCCCATTTTTAATCCCCATCAAGTGTTATACCAGTTTATTCTCTCTCTTTCTAAGCACTGATAGTATTAATGCATCAGGATGGAGTCCTATAAGTGCTCTTATTCCAACTTTATAGAGCATGCTGGCTACTTCTGCCATAAATAAAAGCTACTTATACAATGTGCAGCCAATATACAAACAGAGCCCATACCTGAGGGCCACCTCAGATCTGAGCCACCACACTCCATTAAAATCCAGTTAGATTACAGTTTTTCTGTAAAATTTTCCACATCAAAAATTATTTGAATGCCTAGTGCTGCTACTCCTTTTTGGTCAAATATTAAAACAATATATTAGGTTTAGCTTCCCGGTGAACTTCCTCATAGAGGCCATACTCAAGCCATCTAATGCCTCAAGACCAGTCTTAGGGTGACTTGGTATCCAGCTTAGGTTTTCAGGAAATCTCGAGACCCGTAAGAGAGGTTACTAAAGCAGTGGTACTACTACTACTAAAGTGGTATGGGTGGAGGGCATTCACAAATAATTACAGGTAATTTCTTGAAAAAATTGAGAGAAAAGCACAAAAACCTTGGCTCCAATGCTAGCCATGTGACCGAAGAGTTATGTGACTGAAGCACCATGTGAAAAGGATATTCCAACCTACCTTAATCTTCGAAAGTTTCTGTAAAACTGCCTTCAAGGAAGCTGAGACACAGATATGCCATATCCTACAACATCAAGGATCATAGAAGATGCTGCAGTCTCTCCCTCAATATATCCTACTTGCCCTTAAACTTCTCCCAATACATGACAACTTTTTTCAAATTGTTGGTTCACCAGGTTGGAGGAAGCTGTCTCCTGGCAGAGAAAGAAAAATGCTAGCACAGCTACATCCCTTTCCTGGCAAGTAATTTATCTAAATTAGATTAAGCTTTTCTGACCTCCTATACCTACCCAGAGCTTGGGTTAAATGGAAGGGTTACCTATCCAGCCCCTGTGGCACTAACAGGACACAGCTGAGTAAACAGCTGTGCCCTCTTAACATAGAGCAGTGGAACTCGGAAAAAAGAACAGGCTGGGACTCCTGACACCACTGAAACAGTATCAATAATTTTGAGCATTAGAATTGATATTGAAAGTCAGTTTTGCATGATAAAGCCAGCTACCATAACTTTAAAAGCAACTGTTAACCTATACAGAGGTTAATTTAGAGGGTATTTGAACAGACAGCCCATTAAAAAGAACTAAGAAGTTAGATGAGCAAGCTATAAGATAATGACTTCTACCTTAACATGTTTAACCTGACATTGCTTTAACTATAATATTAATCACTTTAGGATACAGTACTACAGAAAAGTAGTAAAAAGCTTTAGAAAGAGAGCATGGAATATTTTTCCTCTGCTCTCCACAGTGTACAGTCCAATATATATTGACAGTGCACCATCAAACATGTATTGAAACTATGTTCATAAAACATCCTAATTCAAAGCTTAAAACCAGCCAACTCAGCAGCACAAGTAAAGCATCTGTCCTTCCGCAAAGCCTTGAAATTGTGTTTTTAATATTCCAATTCTCAATTTGGTTTCTGTTTGAGGAAAATAGATTAAAAACCCACTAGCATTCAGGGCTTCTTGTTAGAATAGATTTGATCTGATTTTGGAAGTAAATACTTTGCGCTTTAAAAAAGAGCCCAACAAAACATAGAGGGGTTTTTTCTTTCTGCCATTACTTTTACAACTATGAACTGACTGCTAGGTAACTTCTTAAGTTAGTAGTGTAGGCTAAGGATGGAAACCAGTTGACAAAGAATGCCTGAGACTAGTTTTGCCTGATAAAGTTCCTTTATATAAACCAGACTCTAATAGTCTACAAATGACTGATCTTGCAATCTTGATTCTCAAGAAAACCTACAAAAATAAAACCTTCCGAAGAGAAGACAATGAACTAAAATTTCCTAATTCCCCTAGACACTGAGAACAGTCATGGGCTCATCAGGTACTGCTTTTATAGCCCCCCATGTTAAACAAGCTATAAACCTTCTTTCTTTCTCTAGTAAAACAATTATCTTCCCACTCTCCCCCCTCCCCTGAAGGAATATCATACCAGCAAGCTCTTCTTTGACAGTTCAACACATGTCTGATTAAACCAAGTAGTTTTCTGTAACTTCTGTTTAACCTTGAAATCTCCTGCTTCTATTTCAGACCTGATGAAGTGCTGGTGTGCCTGCAAGCTTGTCTCATTTTTTCCCCCCATACCAGCTGGTCTAATAAATTACCTCTTCCTAACAACCTCATGTTAGCTATGTCCTTATATCGTACACAGCAAAACACCATTATGTCACTTCAAACTTGTATTAAACCCTGGTAAAGAGTACTTCTGGCTTAAGAAATAATAAAAAACAAAGTCACCCAAACTACTAGCTTGCATAAAGGCAGCTGTTCAACTTTTCCATTCATCACAGAGATGAGAGTTTATTTGCAAAGAAAGACTCCCTTAGTAAATACCTTTCAGGAACACAAGCATTTTCTGTTTAAACTGCTCTAAGTGTAAGACAAATATATTGATTGGACATTTTAGTAAGTTTGAGGTGATACCAGCACTGATGGTTAGGTTCCTAAACTGTCTGCTACAAAGCATGAGTGTAAAACAACCAGTTTGTATGCTTTAAATCTAAAAGCAACTTTTTCACTTAATTTGAGAAAAGGAAGAGGGGGATGGGGAAGGAACAGTTTTTTGCAGTTAAATCACCTCTTTTCAATCCATGGGTAAAACGTCCTTTTTTCTAAGGTCCGGCAGTTGGAGGCTTAACTCCCCTTTCAGATGTGCCTTTATTTGGAAACAATGCAGGAGCAGGCAGAGCAGGGCAGGGCTTTTTCATAAATGCTGCCTGGCCACATGCAAACTAACAACAACTTGGCAAAATGAGTGGCAGCTCTGCACAATCAATACAGCCATATGCTCCTCTAACTGTCACTGTAAAAAAAACCCCAAACAAATGTAGAGTTTACAGTTTGAAAAAGCAAACTCCTTTGTAATTGCTTATTAAACGTTAAAAGAAACAGGAGAATCCTAGTCTCTGCTTTTACAAAGAGACCAGAGCTCCATATAAATCCTGCAAAGCTTGAAGCTCACACAACTACACTCTTTAGGACACTTGTTGCCTGTATCACAGTGCTATCTTCAGGATTGCAATGTATTTGCTCTTGCGAGCAAGGACTGGCTCCAGATAACAAGGCAGCCATATGAAACGCACAGGCAGCATTCGTTACGAGTGGGAGAGGGATAGGGAGCTAACTGAAGTGCTGACAAATGGCTGGACATAAAGCTTGAAATTGGGCACCATCAACGTACCAAAATGCAGCAATAAGATGCAGCTCACATGTCGGTATTAGCACTTGTCTGTTTGCTGCATTACCTGCAAGATGGCCCTTGAGATCGCATCCCGCTTCTTCCCACAGATATGGAGAAGAGACTATTTTTACACAGCCACTGACCAGCCCGCTTTGACAAAAAATAAACAGAACTAAAACTTGAAGCCAGCCATCTTCCTAATACTCCTGTCTCCCGGGAGTCTCAGAAACATTAGTGGCAGAGGAGACCAGGTGAGAAGAGGAGACCCCAGGAATTTGAAGTTATAACCTGACCTCAAGTGCAACATCAGGATCTGTTTGCACTTCCTTTGTCCACCCTGCTTTCTCTCACACCAAGAAATGTTTCCAGCTAGGAAAGTTACCATATCTTCAGTAATTTTTCTTTTTTTCTTTTGGAAAAAAAAAGACTTGATCAAGTTCCATTCAGGTTTTCTTCCCCATCTTTTTCCTCTCAGATGTTGCCAAGGTCAGATACAGGAACCATACAAAAAGACATTAAAGCAAAACAGAAGGAGAAAGAGGAGGTATCTATTTCACCTTCCTCAGAAAAAGAACTTTTGTTCCAGAAGTTAAAGTTCACATTCTGCACAATCTTTAGCTTGGATTATCCCCTAAATTCCTCCTGGAGCATTGGCTCGGTGCTGTTAAGCTGAGGAAAAAACATCCCCTTCTTTGAAGATGCCTGGCACTGGTGCTGGGTGGACCATCACCACCAAGCCAGTCTCTCACTTCCAACCTTTCTAGACCACAGTGTTCACGGAAACATCTGTCTTCAGTGACAGTCCTTAGGCCTGTGAATACTGCTCATCTTGGGAGGGCACCCAAAGAACATCTTGAACCAGGCATGGTCTGCATCTGCATGAAAACGTAGATTCCCCATCTAGAAAGTCTGAAAATTTAGACAAGAAAATGAAGTACAATAGCAACATAACAATGAGGCAACTATGGCAGAAAGAAGGGGAAATACCTACTAAAAAAAAACTTAATTTGCTAAGGAAAAGCCTGGACTTCAAACAAACAAGACTTTTCTTCCCAGAGGACAGACTTGTGATGAAGGTTTGACATCTGTTCAGTTCCTCCTCCATGACAGGTAGCCTCTCTGTCTCCTGCATGGATGCAATCAACACAACTTTGCCTACCTGCAAGTTACATTCAAAAGACTGTCATCCAGATCAGTCTTGAACTTTGTTTTCCATCCTGAAACACATCTTGCAAATATATATTTTTATTTTTCCTGCCTGATTTCATGTAGAGAGGCCACACAGTTAAAGCATCTTTGGTAAGCCTAAAGCGGAAAGAGGCGGGTGGGCGGAAAGACAGTTTCTGTGGCACAAGTCCCTTTGTAGTAAAAGGACTCAAGGCTGAGCAGTAAGTGTGGAAGAATTCATGCTTACTTAATCATGCAAACTGCAAGATTAGGTAAGTGTAAATATGCTTTCCTCTCAGAGGACTCCGAAGGCCTCTGTCAAAAAGGCAGCCTGTGTTTTACACCCAAAACCAGACACTGCCTCTTTAGTCACCCTACAACAAGGGCTGCTGAAAGCTGAGGTTAAGAAGTGATTTCCCTTCTCTCAAAATTGCAGCACATCTCACTAGACATTAGTGATTTCCTGTTGCACTCCCCCAGCTGGTGAGAGCTTGTGGGAGCATTATTTCTGATAAAGTATATTTCAAAATTTAAGACTTTTTGCATTCTTAGGGCCATATAGCATCTGTTGGACTTACTGACTGGTGAAGAGTTGCCTCTTCAGAAGAAAGATTTCCATTTCAAAACAAGTTGGAACAATTTTCTAAATCCTCCCAAACCCTCAGAATCCCATTTAGCATGTTTTGAGATTTGCAGTTGTTTTCAGGCTTTTTGCAGGGATTTAAGAACTGCTTCATCTATATTTATAGTGTTTACTGTTTCTTGCTCTGGCAACATAAAGGGGGTGATCAGCTGCTCCAGTTCTTTGACCACAACAAATTACTAGTTTGATTTCAATTTTAACTTTACACCACATCTAAAAAAAATTCCAAGTATTATTTTGTTCCTCTTCCTCCTACGGGTTGTGCTGTTAAAAGGGGCCCGTGTTACAGATCTTGATTCAAGAAACACAGTATCATGTTCTTCCTTTTTCACCCTTTCTATTTAAGAAAGGAAGTATGTATTATTTGAAGTGGAACAGTGACATTAATTTTGGTAAATTTCTAAAATTTAGGACTTTAACTACCCTGATTCCAGGGTATCTAGAATCCTGTTCAGTGTTTTTGTCCATCATACCACTACAAGCACACATACGAGGGATCTGCTTTGGCTTTTCTTCTAAAGTTTCAGTCAATACTGTGGAAAAAATGCAATAGGAAAAATAAAAGTACACTGACCACCAACCAAAGTTAGAGATTTTTCAATTAGATTCTGCCAAATGGGACTAGAACTGTAACCTCTGTAACTCTCTCCAACCCCTCAACAATTCTCCCAGTACTATAAAATACTGCTATCCTACAAAACAGAAATCAGATATTTTTCATAACTTTCTTGAGAGGAATAAAGTCTCTTAAAGCAATAATCTTAAAACTGATTGCTACCTTGAGTAAGTAAAGTTACTATAGTATTAGTATCCCCCATAAGTCTAGTGAACACTACAGATTGCATTTAACAACTAGCAATTTTCAAGACAACTACCACATGCTTCCCAGCCCAGCAGGGCACTTTATGGCAAGCAAGCCAGCCAGAAATTGTGACCAATTCAGCAACAAAAATAAGCACAAAAGAAATGCTCAGCAACTCAACTACTTGAAGCTGATTTATTTCCACAGTCGCTGGATGTAAATACTTCCTGTTCTCTACACTGGTAGACTTTCAGTTCAGGGAATATATTAAGAGATTTAGAATCTACAGCCAACGCTGTGGTTCCCTCTGATTGTTGTATTGTGTAAAAACTATTGTGAGAGCATGTTGAGCCTAGTTAGCCAAGAATTTTACCATCTCTATAATTAACTTTGGAATCTGACATCATCACCCCCTCAAGGTTCTCTTAAAATTTTAATAGCCTGGTTTATGAATATTCATTTGCCAGCATTACACTTCCAAGGATTTATGAAAACCCAATGGCATGTCAGTTCCCAAATAGGTTCCAGTTTTCCTGCTGCTTCCTTAGTATACTTATTACGAGCCAATTTTATGCTGTCAGAAAGTGCATCAGCCTGCAGTTGGTCCAACCATCTAGGTTGTTTCAGAGATTAACAGACACAGCAGACATCCGAGTGCTACAGCTAAGGATGCCTATTAATCCCTCCACTGGACATGATGCCTCTTCACAAGTCCATAAAACCTGTTTCTCCCTTATCTCCTCCTGTTTCTCTCCTCCTACGTGCCACTGCAATTATAAGCCACGCACACGACAACCAACCCTTCAAAGGTTGCTCCTATGTACAAGAACAGTCACCCAAACCACAACGGGTTTACGAGATGTGCACAGACAACTATTTTACACAGTCAGCTTGCTTCAGCAAGTGCTACAAGTCAGATGAAACCGGCACACTGTAACAGCTAAATAAAGTTTGTGAGACATTATTCCATTACCAAGAGGCATAAACAGTTCTTCTGCATTAAAATCTATAATTTGGTTGACAGTTGTTTATTTTTTTCAGAACTGTGACAGTGCTGCAGTTTTAAACCACTGGCCTAGACATTACTGTATTTCACAGATGTGTGACCCAACCCTCCCCAGATGTAAAGCATCTCCAGTTCTGAAAGGAGAGCTCAATAAAAGTTCATAATGCAGGCAGATCGAAAGCTCTTATGAACTTGAATCAGGCAACAAATGTTTACAGCATAGTTTGTAAGGCATGGGAAATTTAAGGCTTCTTTAAATATATTAAGCCAGATGTAATTTTAGTCAATTATTTAGAAGCTTCCTCCTAATATTCATGCAAACTGGAAAGCAAAACTAGAAAGCCAAAGAGTATTTGTCATTTTTCTTATCTATTCCTTGGCGATGCTTCTCCTTTGTCAGCAGAGATGCAGCTCAAGAAAGCTCAGAACTACTTTTGTCATTTCTAACAAAATGAATTTAAATAGATCTTTCTGAAGGCATCCTCAAACCTTACCTTACAATAATTGATGCAATTATGTGATTTTCCCCTCACCACCACCACTTCAGAACAAACATGGTAAGAGATTTGATCTGTCATAAATGAGCATTCAGAGTATCTGCTCCAAATATTTACAAAGCAATGAAAAGCTCTCAATTTGGAAGAGTCATTTCCAACAGTATCATTTGGCAAATGCAGTATTTAAAGGTGTCTCCAAATGGAACCTGTAGACTACTCAAAGTCAGCAGGAGAAAAGGGGGAGAGAAATGCAGATAAAGAATAACTGAAGTAATAAAAAAAAGATATAATCCTTGGAGAGAAAGGGAGGGGAAATTAGAGACCAGCAACTCAGACAGTGAAGAAGAAAGGTCAAAAGTCCTGAAGGATGTGGTCATGATCCTGTTCTAGAAAGGGAAAGGCTAAAATTGTGACTGATACAATGGCCTATTGGCCAGTCCAGAAAGTTTGAAGTACCATAAATAAAATGGCTTTACAGAACATCATCACTTGCAATTTTCACTAGATGCTTCCTCTAGCTCCCAGGCCACAGCTTTGGCCAAAGACTGGTGTTTGGGAATAGAATTGTAAATTCTTACCAAAACGTGGTGAAAAGCTTTGCACTACAGGGTACAGCAAGCACAGCATCACTGTGGTTGAATTACAGTATTTCTGGTTTGCTTCCATAGAGAAACCAGGCTATTTGTCCTTCTTTTTTTCTTTCCCAGCCTTCTTTGGGGAGGGGAGGGAATAATTTATGCTATGACTTCAGAACACAAAGACCTATTGTCAAACTCACAAGCTGCCTGTTTGCCCTAACAGGGATAGATCCTTTGTGGTGGAGGGGGAAGGGGGACATTTCACTTGTAAGAGATCTCCTTTAGAAGCAGAATGGGGGTTTTGTTATTGCTATTATTATTTTAAAAAACAACAGAAGGTTAAAATAATTTACTTCAAGCACACTCGATTTTTGCTTTTCTAAGAGCTCCAAAAGGAAGGGAAAAAAAAACAAACCAAGTCTGCCCTGCAAAACTCTACTCCCCCCTCCCCCTTTTATTTATTTATTTTTAGCGGCTTGCAAGCTAAATCTCTAGCCTGCAACAAAACCTGTTTGGGTAGCTGTCAACCCTTAAAGCTAAACTGCTACAACACTTGGCAGGTGGTTGTAGGAAGAACTTTTAGCTACAAGGAAAAACATGATAGGCTGGGTAAAACTGAATGCCCAATTATTTTTGGCACCCGATGCTCTCATAGGAGATACAGCCGTGTTGGTCAGGGTCAGGGTCCTGAATTATGTAAATATTTCCAAATATTTAGAGCTTGTCTGCCTTGCTAGACCACCCACAGGGAGCACAGCTTGATGGCCATGGGAACAGTACCACCAACTACATTGTTTCTTACTGTATTCTATGGAATACTCTTAACCTCCAGTGAACTGACAAAATTACTCCTCTGTGTCAGGAAGATTCACACACACCTGCTCAGCAGGAGCTGCAGTAAAGCATCCCTTTGCAGGCAGAAGGGCACGTCTCACTCCATCAGCTTTCATGGTTAGGTTTAAGCCCACCAGTATTGGAGTATGCAAGGGCCACACTTAAGTTTTGCTTCCCTGCTAATAGGGAAATAGCTTTCAACACAAAAATCCAGATTTGTGGAAACAATGCAGACACCAGAAAACTACTTGGTAATTCAATTAATTATCACATGTCACAAGAGAGAAGCAATTCAGAAGTGTTGATCAATCCAGAGTTCATTTCAACTCAAGCCATTTGTTAGACTCTGAAGTTCAGCAGCAGGTTGCGTTTCACAGCCACTGAATTGAAGATACGAATAAGGAGTAAGATATTCCAAGGTACCAAACCAGGCATTGTTGAGAACGAGTCCTTTATGCCTCCTAGGGTGTAATCCCATGATGCAATATGCAGATTAAATCTTAGACTATTATCCCAGCATATCAACCCTGTCCATTCCCAGCATAGAGGTGACCCGAAGATCCTGTTTAAACTAGCCCATTTATCCAATCAAGACAGTAAAAGCAAAAGCATGAGAGCGCTCCTCTTCTCTAATGCTTCCCTTTGTTCTCCTTGAAATCAGCTGTAGGTTCTTGGTCTCAAAGCCTGGTCCCTAACCCTTGATCTCTCTCAACTCCTGCTTTCTCTCCTCTCTCTCTCTGTCTCTTCAAAGTCTTGCATAGGGAACAAGTGGTCTGCTGTGGAAGGCTACTTGCGACACCAGAAAAACAAGCCAGGGCAACTAAGCCCAATAGTTTTTTATTTATCTTAAGTGTTTGCTGAGAGCAATGTGTGTGGAGTCACCTTTCTCCTGACAATTAACTTTCACAGAATTGTGTTGTCATGACATTTAATTGTCTGCATTCAGTCTCGCATCGTCACAGGCAATTGCAAGTCACTCATAAAAGTCTACTCAATTACTGGCTCTAGGTTTAAGTCAGAAATACTCATCCATTTAATGTTTCACTAGAAACTAGTTACTTCTGTGCTGGCTTCAATCAAGCTGTAAAGTTCCTGTGATATCAAACTTAAGTCTTTCCTAGCTGCACTTCAAAATTACACCCTAACTTTACTTACACATATTTTTACTTAAGTCCAAACAATCCAGCACAGGCAATAAACCTTAACAGTTCAAGACGAAAGTTTACTTACATCTCAACTGAAAGGTGCAGAACTAACTAATTTCAAGTAAAAGACTGTTCAGACTTAAGTCCCCATGACACTCTT
>NW_009626934.1:104225-119530 GCF_000690535.1 Cariama cristata
ATGGCACACAGTAGATAACTGGGTAATTTTAACACTGGGCTAGAAGAAACGGCAGTAGGCTTGGTCCAAGAATCAATATGGCGTCTTAAATTAAGAGAGAAGTTCTCTTTGGCATAAGAATACTAGCACAACATTAGTACAACACATTATCCTACCTGCCTTACCATGGTTTGTTTAAGCCTCTAAATCAAGCAAACTGAGGCTATTGTGAACACAGTATGATAGACCTCACGTTGCAAACATTTAAACACTGACATTCCACCTGATGTGGTGAAAGCAATGCAAAGTGCTGAGGTACCTCACAGCTCATAGGGCCCGCAGTTTTTGTCCCTTCTCCTGCCATGTAACCAGAGCCAACACAGTGTTCCAAAATCTCACTCACACATTGAGCAGCTCTTTTCAAATCCCGACTTCTCCCACCCCGACTAAATCAGCACCCGCACTGGCATAGCTGTGGTGAGCAGGACTGGAGAACCGACAGGGCTAGAGAGCAAGGGGAAAAAAGTTCTGAGGCAGAGCAGTTCCCCGATCTATGTGGCCATGCAGCCAACTGACACATATGGAGAGAGTGGTTCAGGAGAAAACTGGGAACAGGGGGGCAAGTGGGAGGGATCCCTAAATTGGTATTTTAAAGCAAGGTTGCCACTTCTGCTATTCCCATCTGCCAATCCAAACCATCAGCTGCCTAAAGCAGTCAGAAGAACAAACTTGGTATCGTTAGTGTTAAACATTTGCAGGAACATAATTCAGTAGGTGTGCTTGAGTGTTTAACATAGGTGGGCAGCAACCATCATTCCTGACAGTCGTAGGAAAGAATGTGACTGGCCTCACCAAATGGTGTCCAGATTGCCTAGGTATTTCCAAAAGAAATGAGGAGACCTCAGTTTGAAACGCACCAGCCTGAAGCCTGAATCTACTTCAAGACAACCCTGAACACCAGTCTACAAGCAAGTGAATAGCAAGGCTGCTCTTGACCTCCCTTGTTTAAAGCAGGGCAGGTATAAAGAACACAAAGTCTTATCAATGATTTTATGTTTTTTTCTGCAATTAGTAATTGCTATAAATCCTCCTAGTTAATATGTCTGACACACATTACTAGCTCAGAGAACAAAATGTTGGACTGAAGTGTGTCAATGCTATGTTTTCTCTTTTGACTTAACCATTACAAACCCTTATAGCCAGCAAATATACATAACCCAGATAGCCAGAAATATGATTAACATGGGAAAATCTAAGCCTTTATGGCTCTGAGTAAGTGCCAGGATGGATCATTTTTCCTGTGCCCACCTAAACAGAACCCTTACACATAAAGGGTTGTAGCTTCATCTAATGACTGATCAAAAAAGGCTTCCAGCCCCTGGACAGAAGAGAAATGCCAACCATTTGCATGTATGGGAGCTTTTTTAACTTCACAGTTCTTTAAGTTACCAGAGTTCCTCTGAGCTGAACACTTCTCTCTCTGACCTGGCACAATATGCTACATGAGAGCATATGGTCATCAAATCTGCTCATTTGAGCTTTGAGATACTTCAAGACAACCAATTCTTTGCTACTCTTTCAAAAAACCTAACCTAACCAGGTTTTCTACAATTTAAATATTAAATTTCCATCTCTGAGATCTCCAGCTGGACAGGTCACTCTTCAAATACACATGGCAATCAGTAGCTAGATGAAGACTTGGTGTAGATTCCTACATGCCAATCCTCCTAGCATCAGCACTGTTAGCCTGCCTGGCTCTTCACTGCATGACTCACATCTGCTGAAAGTGGCAACATGTTCACGAAAGTCTATTTGCCCTTTATAGACACATGTACACATACATACGTACCCTTAAGACTTCCTGATCCATACTCCTCCAAAATTCTTGGGAGAAGTCAAGGGTAGATTTACATGGCATTCCATAAAATTAAACAGCCTTACCTGTGTCAGTATATGCGGTTAGTTCAGTTAGTCTTTCTCGCTCTGAATATGCAAAAAGACCCTTATACTCTCTAGAAATTTCAACAAGGAAAAAATTATCAAAGTTGTCCACACACCAAATACAAACAGTTTTTGCAAACAGAATACATTTCTTGCAGAGGTGTTCTGATTCACTAGTGTTTTGGGTACAAAATAACTGTAACCAGAAGAAGCACAATTCTAGATGATTGCTATATAAGCAGAACTGACCACAAAAAAACCTTCTAATGGTTTTGTTCATTGTCAGTACTGTTGGTTAAGATTGACTTAAAGTGCAATGTTCTTGATTTTTTGCAGAGGTACAGGAAATTTTTCATTTAATTGCTCAGTTCAGTTTTAAATGGCTGAGTGGCAGGACTCACCCAGCCCCAAATACTAACAAAGCAATCGTTAAAACATCTGTAACTCCAATATTTGCACATATAAACTGACAAACGCATTCTGACAATATTGAAATTGCATCTGCCACAATTACATTTGTGGTATACCTTTAGATATCTGTGTACTGATAATCAGAATATTTTAGTGTGTAGAGCTCTATAACCAAAACTTATTCTGTGCCATTTTATGAAGTATAGGTTTTTTTCTACTAATGTTTCCCCACTCATAATTTCATAAGAAATGAAAGTAAGAAAACATGAAAAACCTCAGTCAGAATTTGGTATTTAAATCTGTAATGTAGCCTTTAAAGACTTGAGTTCATTTAACAGTTATAAAATGCAGTTTCCCATCCTGAAACACAACCTCCAGCTCTGAATGTAAAGATTCCTTGCTTGCAAAGCCAACCCTTACTATCTGATCAGAATGAAAGGATGGGCGTTGAGCTATGTTTTCAAAGTCAGTTTGTACAATTCACACAGGTTTCTCTGAGTGCAACTCAGGGAGCTGGCATATGTTTTTCATTTGAAGTAGTTTTAGTATAAACTAACATTAGTTAGGGTTTTTAAAGCATGCAGTAAGCGTTATTTCCCTCAACTCCAAGAGTTTATCATGTTGCTTAGAATTACCAACACTGAATCCTTGAGTTTGCTTCTTTCAAATGAGTTATATTCTCTGGATGGTTTAACTACAATAAGAAATCTATCATTCAAGGTTAGCTTTATTCACAGCAAAAAATAGCTACTTGACTTCACAATGAAGACAAACAAAAAGTGAAATCCAGTGCTGCTGGAGCAACAACTGCTTCAGTTGTTCAGCTCCAGTTGCCTGTGTTAACAAGTCAGGCAAGTTTTTTTTTTATTGGAAACTGAGGGCAGGCAGGTGTTACAGTGACTGACACCAAAGCCAAGCAAATGCAGTTCTCAACTCCCAGACCTACCTTGTGGCTACAGAGTTAAGCATTACCAACCCCTGGCTGCCACTGGAGTGCCAACAGCTGCCTGAAATGCTGCTTCCAGTAGGATCTCACCCTGTTGTCGGGGCCAGTTGGCTCTTAATGGAAAATGACATTGAAATACTGTCCATTTTTCACTGTAATATAAACAGTTGGGGCAATTATTTTCTAAGAGTTAAAGAGTTATTCTAGTTGTCTCTGAGGCTTAACTGGGCTTCTTGTCAGAAAGGGCAAGATTGAAAAAGTCACATGTGAAGCACATATGACTTGCATATTCCCTAGATCATTTGGTGCAACTGTTTCGAAATGTTAATCCACACTCCTCCCTCCTTCTGCAGCAAGCTAATAGGAGCCAGTGCTAGCTTTGTTTTATTTTGGGGAATAGACAGTAATTTTGTCTAAATCTAAGGCTGATATGATGGATCAAGAATGAAATCCTGCTGGTTTTTGCTAACTGCTGAGACTTTTACAGGTATAAGCCACAAGGAGCACATTCGGCAGTCATTAACTCCATGGAAGTATTATTAACTTCTCATAGTACTTTGGCACACAATCTCTCGACTAACACTTCAATGGAGATCCTTTGTAACAGACCTATAGTAACAGCATGGCAGCTTTTGGCATCAAACAGATCAGTTCTGTCGGGAAGTTACACACTTCTTGCGTAATGGTCTGATGGAGTCTCAAGTTGTTTTAGAAACATATCTTGCCTTAGTTATTACGACACATGATGTTTCATGTCCAAGTTCATCATGATGCTATTTTGTATGCCTGAAAAGAGACATGCTTGGAAATCTGAATTATTTTTATCTGGGTCTTTGAAATCTGATTTATGTACAGATTTATTTTGTTTAAACTCTGAAAACTGGCATTATTAGAACAAAGAGAGACCATCCCATCAACTAAATCCAAATAAATCAGCAAAGATTTAATGCATAATTGCTGTACTCTCTCTACTGAAAGACTCCCTTCGACACACCACCATGTGAGTAAGTGACATCAGAAGCATTTTTATCACCAAATACCCAATGCATTCTTATCTGCGTAAGGCAGATTCCAACTAGGACATGTTTTGCTTATTAAAAATCATGACCTTCCAATATGTCTGTTAACTCTAAAGTGCCTAGTTGGGAAAGTAGAAAAAAAACCAGTGAATTAATAAGGTGAGACTATTGTGCACACTGCTTCCTTTGAGAGCTCACTATTTCCCTCCATTACGCCAAATGGAGGCTTCTCTGTGGAGAAACAGAAGCCTGTGCATTCAGCAAGAAAACACTACAAACCACGACGCCTCTGCAAAGTGAATAATCTCAGCCACCCTGTTACTGCAAACTATTCCAGAGCTTTTGCCTCTTTAAAACTATAGTGAAATTGCCATGCACAACAGCCAACACACTAAGGAACAAACATGAACTCAAACAACGGCAATTTAAACTGAATAAGCTGATGCAATTTTCACTTATGTTCATTGTATTAAAGGCTTCATAGACAAGAGCCAATCTTGTGAACATGTTCTGAGCAAGGAAAATGACAATGTTGCATTTAAAAAAAAACCAAACACAAACCCACAAACCACAAATTCTACACATTCTTAATAATGTTTTGCATAAACAAAATACTAAGACTATATAAAGCTTTCAAACCACTTCATGAACATAAATCTAAACAAGAGAAACCTCGGCTCATAATGTGTTATGATGTATGCAGGATAATGCAGATACCCTTTCCACACAGAAAACTGGCAAAAGACTCCACCGACCTGTCTGGAAACGTCTTGGTCGCAAACGGTTCAACTCCACCATCTCCGAGTCTACCCTGACTCACTGTGAAGAAGAAATGTGTTCTACCATCTCACTTTTCCTCAACTAGATAGTTTTGGGGAGCTCTGTGTACAGATATAGTATAATCTCTCCTCTCTGTATAAAAGGTAAAAATGGCATAGCTAGATTAAAACTGCTTGCCTGTCCCCTTTACTTTTATCCCATATAAACTATCAAATGTAGGGAATTTAGCAAAGAAATGCCAAGTACAAAGCTATAGTCCTTCTGAAAAAAGCGCCTAGAAATCTGAAATCCTCCTTCCCACTAGAAATTTTTGCCAAGAATGTAATTTAGCAATACAATAAAAAAGACAAATCAGCATGGGAAGAGGTAGAATTAACACTTAACTTGACTGCCTAATCCCACAGAGATAGCAGGGAGGAAAGTTTACCTGTTCCAACAAGTTTAAGTATATCTGCTGCACAAAGAAGAGCCGATATTGTTACTTCTCATCCATGAAAATGTTTCCTGCATTACACCCTTAGTGCATTTGAGCCTGAAACTCAACTTAAGAGCTCTAACAGTGTCTTCCTGCTCTTGTGCAGACTCTGGGGTACCTAACTTCCATATCTGATGTCTTTGTGGTCTGTTTTAAGGCTTTTAAGGCATTGACATCTTCTAACAGGTTTATAGGAGCAAAACACAGGCATGCTAAAACAGTGGAACAATTTATGTCAACTTGCTTTTTAAAATGCAAGTAGCAAAGAAAAAAATCAGATCATATAAAAAAGTATGCCTATTAAAATTAGTATTAGTATTTTTAAAGTCAGGTATCAAACCAAAGTACACAAGACAAAAATTAACAGGCTATCTGAAGGAGGTTATTGATCAGGGAGTTTCTTCCTAACTCTCACTGCCTCTGCAGGTAGAAGGATTCAATTTTCTATAAAATATGCAGATAGAGATGAGTATTTAAATGTATATCTAACAAAGTCTGTGTAAGAAAGATTAAATATCTGAGGTTTTTTATTCCAATCCCTAAACTGATAAAGTAGTTTTTAAACAGTAACTCTCCAGATATGTTCTGTCTTCTCTTATTCTCTAGGCTAATACACAGGTTTATATAATTCAGAATAAAAATTCTAGATACATTTGACAGAGAAATATTGTAATCCAAAGAAAATGGAAGATAGCCTTAAATTGCTAGTTCCTGAAAGGGAAACTGAAAAACAGAAAATTCATTTCCTTGGCAAGGACACCATTCTTGTGTTTCTAGAGATTAAAATTCAACACCTGGAATATCTTTGAAGCAAGGAACCTCCTCTTCCCTGCTCCTGCTCCTTATGCTTCCCCTCTGTAACAGCTGATACTGCTGCAGGAGAGGAAGGTAAAACAGTGCCAGTAACTTTCACCTGTGGTATCCTAGTAATGCTTAAAAATAACTGCATGGAAAGTTGGAGGAAGCTTTCTTCAGAATACTCCAAGTCTCAAAATACAGCAGAGTTATCCAGTGCAACAGTATTCACACTTCTTAAACACAAGAGAAAATTACTACTGAAAAGTTTTGGGTTTATAGAAGTGTTCTTATAGCTGCTTGTAGTACTGTGGCTAAGATTAGTGTATTAAAACTGAAAAAGACGGACACCTCACACAGAAACCAACCAGTGACAGGACTTTCCATTCATAGCAGAATGAACTCATCCTGTAAGCAAAACCACAAGAATAAAAACACAAAATACCTTAAGGAAGGGTGAATGACTGGCATGCACAGGCTGGAATAAACCCACTCATATTTCAACCTGACAAAGCCACAAATATTCTCAAACAACTGGCTCAAACGACTGCGTGCAAGCTCTCCGAATGAAGTGCTACTTACTTCAGAATCCTGTAAAAAATCCACTTGTCTGCCTTTACACAAGGGAGGAAAGAGAGAGGGTATAGATGCAGCAGAAGGGGTCAAAGTCTTCTCAAAATAGTTACTGATAACGCCTGAAGCTCCCTGTAGCCACGTATTTCATAATTCTTGTTTTAGAGAAGTTTCTCACTTCAGCTAAGATTCCTTTCCAAAGGACCTAACACTCACCCACTAAGAAAACAGAAAAGTGACTTCACAAAAGTTACCAAATATTAACATGCAAGGCTGGCAAGTAAATGTGCACTCAAGATGATTCAGATAAGTCAGATAAATTTAGAACAGTGCTTTCCTAAAAGCATGCGTTCACCAAATGCAGTAAATATGCAGAAGCTATATCCAAGTGCTGATTCCAAACATTAGAGCAAAAAATTTATTAGTGAAAATCTCCTTTTAAGAGTTCGCTGCCATCTGAAGTCCTCAACAATGTTATTCCTTGATCTGCCTTTAGTATTTCCATCCATCACTGGATTCATCCACATAAAAAGCTATAGGCTCTCCAACCTCAGAGGACTAAGCCAAATGCAGTGTGGCAACTTCACACAGGACCAACCTTTTATGGTTGGAACAGTAGAGCTTTGATACAGCTAATCTACCATAAATAGCTCTTGAAACTCAGAAGGATCAAATCAGCTGTTGCAACAGCCCCGGCCTGTTGCTGCTTCAAATCCAATTATGCTTCCAACTCTATCTTGTAGCTCTCCTTTTTTACTCCCCCCATCCAAAACTTTTTTAGTCCTGTTCCTCTGAGAAATTAAAAGCTGCAAAGAAAAATGCAGTAGAATAAAATGCATTTAATAAAATCTGAAACAAATGCACAAGTATTCTTACAATTATCTTAAGGAACAGAAGTTTTATTCTGTTAAAAAACAGCTTAAGAATTTGATGTCCATGAAGAAAAATATTATCAGCCCTGACTTGTAATGCAAACATACAAGTTGAAATAAGCAAGCATTTCCAAGAACAGCAAGCTCAGCTTTAAAAGGTGGGTGAAACCAAGCTGATAAACTTGATAGAGCATTAGCAGTGTCCCAGATTAAGGCAATAAGGCACTGAATTGCTTGCATTTTTTTTCTGTAACTTAAACACACTTGAGAAGTACTAGAACTCACTGCTGTAAATCCTTGAGTTACTATAAGAAGGACACTGAGCTGCTGGAGCGTGTTCAGAGAAGGGCAACAAGGCTGGTGAAGGGCCTGGAGAAAAAGCCTTACGAGGAGCGGCTGAGGGAGCTGGGGTTGTTTAGTCTGGAGAAAAGGAGGCTGAGGGGAGACCTGATCACCCTCTACAACTACCTGAAAGGAGGTTGTAGTGAGGTGGGGATTGGGCTCTTCTCCCCGGTAACTAGCGATAGGACGAGAGGAAATGGTCTCAAGTTGTGCCAGGGGAGGTTCAGGCTCGACATTAGAAAGAACTTCTTCACTGTAAGAGTCATTAAGTATTGGAATGGGCTCCCCGGGGAGGTGGTGGAGTCATCGTCCCTGGAGATGTTCAAAAAACGTTTAGATGTCGCACTTCAAGACATGGTTTAGTGGACAGGGTGGCATTGGGTATACGGTTGGACTTGATGATCTTTGAGGTCTCTTCCAACCATAATGATTCTATGATTCTATGATAATGTTTCCTTTCTGGTAGCTAGAACCATTTTCCCACAAAGCTGAGAACTATAATTTAAGAATTCTTAAGGAACTAGGAGCTTCCAAAATGTATGTTTACTACCCATACAAGTCAGTATAACTCTGAAAATTAGCACTAGGACTACTAGAGCACAGTCATTCCTGAGAAACTAGTGCAGTGACACTGTTCTGGAAAAAGATACACGTTTGGATCCAGTGAAACACAGGCGAGCAGCATTATCTTTATGGTTCACCTCACAGTGCAAAAAAACAGTGCACAATGCAAGTACATAAGTATACACAAATAGAATACTTTTTTTTAAAACCATATATTATTAATATCTCCCCAGTCTTTCCAAAACAAAGAGTTCAATTCCTCCAGTGCAGTACAGGAACAGGTATTTCAAAGGGGAAAAAGACTCCAGTGCAGTACAGGAACAGGAACAGGTATTTCAAAGGGGAAAAAGTGTCTTGTGGGCAAAGCCTGGACCTGTATCTCCCACAAGCACATAAATCCTGAACATTGCCAGGGCATCCTCCTGTAATACTGGGCATGACATCTACCATTTAGGCATCACTCCTTCTTGTACAAGCAGGGGGAGAAAGGGATTGCTAATTCCTGGTATTCAAACTGCTTTAAGAAGGGTCTGAAATTTGGCTTCTCTAGAAGCTACTCTAATGAAAGGGACAAAGCACAAAAATCATCATCTTCCACATCATGGAAAATTGTCAGGCTCAGAGAGGAGTAGGATGGCATATGCCTGTGTTAAATTTTATCATCTCAGTTAAAGGGCCTGGGTTTTAACTGATTTGCAAAGCACATAACATACCTTGAATACAAAAAGAGTCTCTGGTTTCAATGTTGCCCACACAGATGATGACAAAGCAACTTCAATTAAGTGTGGGTGGGTTAAATGAAGTGGTTTGCTATCTCCACCAAATTGTGCACGAAGAACCCAGCTGGGTCACCTTCTAGAAGTCTCAGAAAAGTCAAAGAACTAGAAGACAACACAGAGAGTTTTCCCTTCAGGCCCTAGCAAATGCCCAAGCAAATCAATTCAGAGGCAAAGGGGACAGTGAGCTTTTTTATTAGCATGGAGTAAACTGAGCATGTGACAAGTAGATAAAACAGAGCAGCAAGATCTGCCCAAATAAGTTTATTGCTTTGAACACAGCTTGTAGAACTTGTCACATTATGCTTCTGCACTGTGGTGAAAAAAAGTAGCTGAACCAACTGCTGACAAAAGTTCAACAGAGCTCTTAAAAATGCAGCAGGCATGCTTGCAACTGGTGAAGAGAAAGAGTAGCCATGAGCATGCTGCCACTGCACAACCACTGGTGCTTTATGCTCTATCCATAGCCATTTAAAATCCAAGGTCGTTTATTACTGTGGAATTTGAAGGATGCGAGTTATGACATGGAAACACACCCCCTCTCAAGAAGCAGCACTGGGATTGCTTGTTTCTTTTATAGAAACAACTCTACATTCATTCTCCCTATCATACAGGGAGCTATGTTAAAGATTTCACTTTCGCACCTAATTTGTAAAAAAAAAAAAAAAAAATAATCCTGTGTGTACTCTTTCCACATAGACTTCCTTGGCTATAAACACACAAAGCAGAACTGACTACCATGGAAATGCAGCAGTTTCTCCCTCTTCCTCCCCAATACAAAATTCCTGTAAACACAGAGTAGAGGCAGCCACAGCCAATACATTAGATCACCACTAGCTCTTCACAGCAAGTATAAGGTCTAGCATGTATCCTCCAGAGACTATCAACTATTATCAAAGACAGTGAGACATGCATATCTCAGGCCACAAGTTCTGTCCCAATGAAGACAGAAGTACAAACAGCTGCACTTTTGATATCAAGGTCTTACATTGCAAGAGAGGACATGTGCTTCCATGCGTAACAGTCAAGAAGTAACACCAGTGTAACACAAAAGTGCACACAGCTTCAGAGGTCTGGATTAAGCATGCATTTATTTAACAATTCAGTTTCCCAGTTTATAGATATCTTCTTTTCAGCTGAGGAGGGGACAGGAAGGAGAGACTTCCCAGAAAAAAAAAGACAGACAAATTTAATAAAAAGTGACTTACCAGCATCCATTGTTAGAATCATGACCCCACTTCTGTGTCCCAGGAAGCAGGAAGCCTTACCCATCCAGTGTATGCGAATGACTCAGAAAGACAGCATGGCTTTGTTTCAGCTTATATCTTCTAGCTCATTCACCCCTCCTCCCTCTCGTGGGATAAATGTGTTGCCTGTGCCTGGCCATCCCTATTGGCTCAGCTAGGGAACCACACTCATTTAGCATATTCAAGTTTCCATGAGAGCCTAAAATGACCCACAGAGATTTTTTATTTATCTTAAAAAAAAAAAAAACCAAAACCAAAAACCAAAACCAACACAAACACTTTTTGTCTTTCTGGGAGCACAAACTGTTCATTCTTTCACTATCAGATGCATGTTACAGTTGGTGTTATTGCCACAGGGCCAAACAATACCCTGCGCTCTGAATTGATGAGAAGGTGGCAAGTCAGGGAAGTCAGTCTCACAGACTTCTGTAATCCCCAGTTCGGCTGCACTGTCTGTCTATGGAATAAAGCCACACATTTTGTGTCAAAACCTATGCCTTCCAACCCAGCTTATCTTCTATACAAACTGTATATACCCCCAAAACTGAGAATCTGCCGGTTTGCCAGGGATGATTTGCTCTTCTATTTTATTTTTAAATAGGCAGAACAGTAAAAGATTGCTCTCTTACTGAAGACACACACCTGGATTCTACAGGATAAACTCTGTAGTGAGGGGGGGGGGGGGGGAAAAAAATTGTTTCTTAACCTGTAGGTTCATTAAAAGTAATGACTGGTATAGTCTAGGCTCTGCCTGAAGAATTTCGAAAGCTGTTACAATCTATTTGTGAACCACCACTCCAGTGAGATAATAGTGTTAAAAAAAAAAAAAAATCACTACAATGTAAGTGGAGGGGAAAAAAAAAAAAAAAAAAAATTCTATCTGATCAAGAGATATCACAACCCTTTGTTAACTTTGATGAAACCATAGGTGAGCCTAAGAAGTGCCTTTGGAAGGAGAGAAGGTGGAAAGGGAGAGGAGTTTCTTTCTGTACTGCAAAATCCTTAAGAACTTGCAAGTCGGACTCTGAAAGGCAAGCTTCTGTATCTTGCAGCGTGAACTGTCAACAGACTTGATAGCTGTACTTAGGGATTCAGCAAACACAGTGAATGAAACACTGGTGTTCCTTTTCTCCAATAAGAACTACCTTTTCTAAATAAAGCGTGGACATATTAGGCTACTGTCTCACCATGTTAGTCACCACTAGACAACCTAAGATTCATAACTCTGCAATAGAACCGCAAGTGTATTTTGGAAGTGTTGCTTGTGGTCGTGGAAATAAACAAAGTACTCCCTCTCCTCCCTCCCTCTGTTTTCAGAAAAGGTATCAGTTGCAAGTCTCAAACACCAAGGTTTGCAGAGTCACTAATGAAGTCAGAATCCACAATTCAAAGAAATTAGCAAAAGCAGTACAATTGAGTCATCACATCAGACACTGCAATAAAAGCTTTGGAAAGAGACATGAGTAATTCAGATCCTAGAAACAAATCTGAAATCTTTCACCAAGTGGAAATTAAGAGGAAATGACCCAGGTGGACAGGCTGCTCATCGAAAGCCTTACTACAGAAAGAAGCACAGTGTCAGAAAGGACGTCAGACTGAATGGATTAGTGGTTTCATCCAAAGTGTACAACTTTGAAATAGTCAGAATGCTGTTTTTTTGACCATAATAAAGAAGATTTGGCAACAGCCCAGGCCATGTGCAGAGGTCACTCCCAGAAGTTTAACACACACATCAGGCACAGCTTCCTTTCTTACCAATAATTATTAATTTGAAGAAAGATGCAGCGGTAAGGAAGATACTTTTGCACTCTCCTATCCCACCCTTTTTCACCTGGCAACATCTTTACTAAAAATTCCCAATGCTGTAAACAAACAAACAAATTCATGGCAACAAAAATAAAGTTTTGAGTATGCCTTCAAGTACTGCAATCCCAAAGCCTGAGAAGAACTGTATGGAGAAAACAGCAAAAGACCAGTCTTTACCAACAAGCTAGAAGGTGAAGAGCTGGTACACTTTTAAGCACAACTAAGGACCTTAACTCTCTGCACAAGATGCCAGGCTAATCCAACACTAACATTTCCATCCTCAGGCAAACTGAGCATGAGTAATATTGCCAGAGAACACCAGGCACAACAGATACTACACCAAACACACACATTTTAACAAAAGCATTATCGTACGTTGTATAGGATGACATTCCCTACAAGTTTGGCTTTCACAAGAAGTCTAGTACTATGTGCTGTAACAATAAAGCATAAAAGTTCAAGCAAACTGTTCTCAAAACAGTAGAAAAAAAAAATTTCTGGGTCAGTAAGAAATTCTGAGATACTGCATGGCATTATTTTTTAAAATGGTGCAAGCATTAATAATTCAGCTTACAAAGTATGCAGAAAAGTAGTTGAATTGAAACCATAGTACGGGGGGAACAGTCTTACTGGCATCTGAGAAAGTAAATAGGAAATAAATGTTTTTGCCTTTATGTTCAGAAGGGAGAGGCTGAAGTTTCCAGCTAGGTTAGAGAGAACATAGTACACGTGTCCAACATGTGACATTAGCCTGAAGGATACTGCTGCACTGACAGGGGATTTATAAAAACTGAGCGTCCCCAGTATCTCAATTCTGTCCTAGGCAGCAGAAATGAAAAAAGTCACTGTTTTGCAGGATACACCAGATGGCAAGAATTGGCTGAAATTTCTGTAATTAAAAATAAACCAATATTAGAAAGAATACTGCATGTTTCTTCATATATAAGCAGGGCTGGTAGCTGGTAAAGTGTCCAGCAAGACAGCACATGAACTTGCACATGAAGCCTTGGCTTTGCTATCTTTTGTGGAAGTTACACAATACAGGTAGTACATGATAAATGGTATGCTGCTAGTAAAGCCAACACACTGTAAATTAAAACAAACAAAATACCTGTTCATAAACTGTGTCTACTGGAATGACATGAAAAGAGAGTACAAGTGACTCATCTGATCGTGCCCTGCACATTTCCCAGCCTCTAAAGTCAACTGGACAGTCTTACTAAGATGCAACTCCAGCAACAAAGTGGAAAGCTAGATCATGACCTCCAGAAATGACCAATTTTCTTCCATCATTTTACAGTCTGATAATCTGGAGTCCATGTAATTGCTTACTGAGCATATAAGCCAGTTATGGGTACAATAAATACTGCACAGTACTGCAAGATGCTGTGGAAAAACTTAAACACATTCATCTGAAGATTATATATCCAAATAGCCTGTGGTTTAATTATCAGAACTTCTCAAGCTATGTCTTGTCTTATCTTAATCATGTTAAGTCTGTGAATTGTGTACTGTTAACAATCTTTGGTTGCTTAAATTGTCTACTAAAATAATCCTCATGGATTTTAGTTGTTGATTTTTTTTTTAATACAGCCAGAATATCAACTCACATGGTCTGATAGCATCATCTTCTGAAGGTTACAACCATTTTATGATGGTGTATACCAAGAAGCAAGTTCAGCAAGAAATTCTTTGGAGGCTTGACTTACTTGAGTCTTTGCTAGAAGAAGTTATTTATGCATCTATTACCCTTAAAATCCTAAATTCACAGGACTGTTCAAATAATTTTCAGTACATGCTTTAGCCTTGCAAGAACAGGCTACTTCTGTTCACCTCCATTAAATTATTCACTACACAGAAAGTATACAGCTAATAACTGTGATGTGAATATGCATGCTCTAAACATTTTTGGAGACTTTATACAAATGCTTTAATTCAGAATTGTTGAGATTAAATCCATTTTTTCCATGACCATGATGCAAACCCAAATCTTTCAGAATCAAGGTTAGATTTTGTTTTTCTACTGCAAGCCTTTCCAACTTTTCAAGCTCTCAAGCACATCTGAGAGTAAGCACTGTCCCCAGTGCCTCACTTGGATTTTTTTTTTAAGAAGATGTTAAAACCAGCAAAATATGCTTTTATTCAAACTACCACCCTTTACACTGTATTCCCCCAGCCCTGAGAAGCTATGGCAAGTTGCAAGGAAAGCAGTTCTCACATAATTTTGGAGTAACAACTGAAACAGTGCCTACCATACTTCCGAGAAAAAGCATAGGCTACATGTGGCAAGAGAACTAGTAGGGTGACAGCTCTTTCCAGGCAGAATTAGAAATCAGTTCTGTTTCAGGAAAGTTAAGAGACAGATAATCTATATATTATTTTGCTGATACAAACCAATGAGATCTTCCTGATCACATCCAAGAAATCACATCTCTCCACCCACAAGTCTCCAAGAGCAACATTAATTGCATGCACTACACAAGTTATGGGAGCACTGCCTTTATGGGACTGACAGAACCTGCTACACAAACTTGCACATAAAAAAAAGATCCCTTTTGTTCTTGGTTCACATTTGCATAGGGAAATGCTTTCCTGTAGCCAAGAACTGAAAAGACCTGAATCAAATTTAAACTGCAAATATATCACTAAAAGTCTGCAACATGAAGAGTGGGCAATATGAGAGGTAGACTACAGATCTGTAATTAATTAAAATGTTACATTTGAAGGAATTGTCCATCGTCTAGAATGGCTGAAGCTATTTTGCTCTACAACAATTGGC
>NW_009626934.1:119561-125235 GCF_000690535.1 Cariama cristata
ATAGGAAGGCTGGAACAGGGGATCCATCTCAGCTGCCTGCTGCCTCTCAGTGCATGCTGAGATGAAGTTTTGAGAACTCTTATTGTCACTTTCACATCGAATAACATTTCTTTTCAAAGGAGCTTTAGCATCTCCTAGGTATTCAAATACTACTCAGCTTTTCTGAAGGTCCTAAAGGCTGCTCTGGGATCTTAACTATTTACCACTGCATTTTATTAATGCTACATACGTACTAGGAGTCACACACAGATTCTTCTTTAGATGTTTGATAGCAACAACTCCAGAAAAAAAAGACAAACAACAACCCATAGTTCTTGGTTCACATGTGCATCCATTTTTCAGCACAGGCTCACCTTAAATCCCAAGCAGCCAGGCCTGATCCTCTAGGTAGGTCTGCATCACCATGTCCAAGTGGCTCACAGTCCAAAAGGCAGTCCTCCTCCTACAAGCAATAAACACAAAAAAGCATTGGTAAGAACCACAAATGCACCTCCCAGGGTATGAAAACAACTTCAGAACTACCAGGCAGTTGCACAAAGGGGATGACCTGATTGACTACAGGGAATGAAGCAGTTTAGAGTATATTGCTACCTTGCCCATTCATATAGACAAGATCATCACCACAAGCAACAGCACTTTTCAAAGCCCAGCTCTTGATGACTGTAGCTATACTTATTCACATGGAAACAGAGGTCTTGCAAGTTTGCTAGGAACCCCGAGGAACTTGACCCTTCAGTTACTAGAGTCTGAGCCTTTAACATAAAACACATTCTTGAACTACCAATTTCTCTAGAAATGCTGAGCTTTCATTTAACTACCTCACAGAAAGTAGTCCATATTACACCTTTTGATAAGGTCAAGCAGCATCAAAGATAACAACAAAACAGCAGCACCTACCAAAAGAACTATTAGCCTCAAAATGTTTAATTTTAAACATCAGTGGGAGCAACTGTAAAAGCCAGTTCTCTTCCTAGAACCACAGCAATCAGGAGACAGACCTGAGACCTCTCTCAGTGGAGAGCACTTGATCTATCAAGCAAGTCCAGTTCTGCGGGCAACACCTGCCACGTGGCCTGATCTTTGATCCCCACACCTTGAACCACAACTGCTTTTATTTTCTTCTTTGGCAAATACAAAACATCTCTGGCTTTGCCTGTAACACTAATTGCTTTCCCACAGGGTGATTTAACCCATGTGGAGATTCATGTTGATGCAGTATCCAAGTTAGGTTGTTCCAAACCAGCTGAATTATCCCAGCACCAGATTGTCCTTAAAGATGCCAATCCCCTGAACTCATAAAAATGCACAAAAATCAACTACTCTGGGCTTGTTGCTCTATTCTGTACCACCAATGTAGTTGCTTCTTTCCACAGGACAGCTCAGAGTTCTCCAATGCAGACCTGAACTCCATGAAACAGTCTGTGCTGTTGAATAGATTACTGTCTCCCTCCTGTAATTTAGCTGGTAGCTAAAACAACATTTTTATTTTTGCAGAGTGAGGTTCAGCTCACCTGTCTATATTTTCAGGTGCCAAATATACTGCTTTCACTTTTCACAGCTGATTTATTAAACTTCATTTTTTAACCTATTAAGAGGCACAAAATGAAGTCATGATATCCTATGTGACCAGAACAACAACTGTTAAGAGTAGCCAGTCACTTGCTCTGCTTCCACTGCAGCTGCTGAACATGTCAGACGCTAATAACAACATCTAGAGAAGAGGTCAAAACAAAAATAATTCATTGAAAAGACAGAAAGCCAGATAAGACAAGAATTTTGCCTGAGTTGGGAAAAATTTTGATTTTAGAAGACAAGCAAACCCTGAGCAGATAAGGCAGCAATTCAGTCTTCTCCCTAATGTTATGCAGCTGTTCACACATTTTAACTAAGCTAGTTTTTATGGTCTACCCACATTTATCTTTGTATTTCAGGCAGGAAATTAGTCTAAAGTTCCCAGAACATGGTAAACCACATGCTATTGTTTTTCCATTTCCAACTTTCATTCACCTCCTATAAGCATTCTTGCACTTTGGAAGGGTAAACGAGTGGGGATTCACTTCAGCCTGGTAGGAAAGTTGCATAAAAGAGACAGTCAGGAATGGGTAGTTGAAAGAAAGATAAACTAGTTTCTTCACCATCAAATAATGCTCAGTTTCCAAATTCCTTCTTGCCACTTAACTGTAGGGCTGCCTGCCTGATTACTTCTACTGTTCCTACCTTCTTCCTCTTTACGTATTAACATTTTTAAAAGAAAAGGAAGGATTTGAAATCCAGCTATAGTTTTGGTGAACTACTTCACAGGTTTCCTGGAAGCCACTCTGAGGTGCGAAGAGGTGACATTTATAACGCACAACAGGCATTAAACCTGGTACGCACTGCCACTATCCCACTAGCATATTTCATGATCTCTTCTTAGGGGCAAACACTACATTTGTGTATTGGAACAAAAGAGAGATCACAGTGCTGCAGTTTTGAAGGGCTTCAGCTTTGAAGCCTGTCAAAGTCTGTCTTTTTAAAGGAACCTTGAATAGCTGGTGTGAGTTGAACTATTGTGACAGAGTTGTTTTCTTTGTTTGGTGGGGATTTTTTTATATTTGCCTGTGTCGCTATATTCTACACATCCTTGTCAGTGTCAGAAGTCTTACAAGAAGTTCTGGCAAGAACACACAATGAGATAAACACAAGACCTAAGAAATACAGAGCACTTACCAGGGAACATTTGAGACTGAAATCAAAATGCTAAAACTGGCAATTGAATTCCAATCTTTAAAAGACTGACCTTGGCTGCAATTTTTTGCACACTCTCTCCAGTTCATCTGAGAGCTGTCTGGCAAGCCACTTGAACCGTGTATCTGATAACTCCTGCATTTTCAGAGTTTAGAACAAAAGCAGGAAAAGACACTCCAAATATTACTTTTTGCCTTTTTGATGGACTCTTCTTTGTACAATAGATAGATCCTGGAATCAGTCAATACATCACAAAGGAAATACAAACATCAAAATATCATTTGGATACTTGATATTTTGGACTAGAAAGAGGTGCTAGTGGGTAATCGCTTCTGCTTAGCCACATAGATCCATCATTTTTGATCCAGGAGAATAATCAAACTTACAGTTTTTCTAGACAAAGATTCTTCTGGATGCAGATAACATCAATATTTGGAGCAATTTAACACCTGATGGCTAAAGCAGGAAAGACTGTCACTGCATGCACAGCAGACAGAAACATAGCTGGTCTGCAGGAATCTGTAGTGACCCATCAGGTTATTCACTAGGCTGGCTACAGGACAGCTACAACAGATTCTCTTCTTTAAGATCAGCCTCGTAATTCTGGAGCTCTTACATGCGGAACAGACTTTAAAGAGTTTCACTGAAACAAATTAAGGTTGTGTCCCTCCAATGTCAAAAGGACAGCAAAAGGAAAGAAATGTTTAGGATGTTTTATTTGTTGCTTAATGACATAGCACATCAGTTCTGCAAAGTCATTGTCTTCTCAGGCCCTTCAAACCCAACCCAATGAAGCCTGACACCACAACATTTAGAGATGCTTTGATAAGGCCCCATTCTGCAAAGCCTTGGTACATCTTCATTTCTTACAGAGAATAAAAAAAAAAAAATGCAGCCTGGAAAAACGTGCAAAAGAGGTAGAGGAGTGCAACAACTTTCCTGTGAAGCCAGGAATTCTCACAGAGAGTTCAATTAAACCAGAGTCTAACACCTCCTTCACACAATCTCAACTGAGGTGTTATCCTTCTTAATGCTCCAGAGGCATGCAACAAAACATACTGGGCAGCAGCCAACTACAAAGGGGATTTTCAGACTGCTGGTTATGCTTTTAGTGTCCCGTCTCCTCCCCCTTCCACCCTACCAAAAAGAATGGCCACAAAGACTTTCATCAGTCCAGGTCTCTCTTGAACACTCAGAAAAATCACTTAAGAACAGCAAAATTAAACTCTAGGGCTGCACTTGCCCTCTATATTGGTGCTAGCCTGTAAACTCTTAACATCCCATGTTCCTATTTTTCTTGTTTTCCGGCATTTCAGAAGAACCCTACACAACAGGATACAGGCACTTTTGTTTGTAGCCAGTTCTCTTAGAAAACACATTCAAGAGCTCAAATCCACCCTGCTGTTATTTTTTTCCCATTCCACCATTTTACATAAATTTTCATTTGTGATGTAATCTGCTCCAGTCAGCAGGACTCCCCTTCACTGCATTTCTCTCCCATTTGACCTAGCATAACACTGTCGTAGTTTGACCATCTGTTCTAGCCCCCTGCCCAGTGACGTTTTCAGAAACAATCTGCTTTTGCACACTCCAGATGTTTAAAGAAATTACTTTTCTGGAGAACTGAAGACGACCTGCTGAGGAGACAATCTCTACAAGCATCATGATAGAATCGTGCCTGACTATGCTTCCCTCAACAGCCAAAAGTGAAGCCATTCACCTGAAAGTGCCCAGGAAGTTGACATCTACACTAAGAACAATAGGTGCAGGTGCAATTCTCCCACCATACCCTTAAGTACAGTGCACAAGTTAAAGGGGACTCCTATAAATAGCATGGCATATAGAAATATATCTGAACCAAAAAGGCATGTTATTGCAATGCAAGATGAATGTTTGAGGTGCACGTTGGAACAACTGAGTGTGCATATTCACGCTTACCACATTAACATGCTGTTATTGATACTTGCCAAATACTCCTTAAACAAGGAGAATTGAAAGCAGGAAGCTCAAAACAGCCCTTTTGCCAAGAAAGTCATAAGACATGTTAATGTGAAGTTTTTTCCACAGTAGTAGGCTACAGTTTCTCTTAGAATCTGGTTTCAAATTTAATGAAATACGATTCTGCAAGAAACTCTATACCACCTCACAGAAGCTCCCATCATACACTGACCTCTAGTGTAATAAAGACTCAAGACATCAGAAGTCTCTTCAAAGCCTTAGAAAAAATTATCAAATTATTTTCCTAGCACTTTGAAGGACATTTTCAAGCAATAAAATGGACTGAAGTCAGAAGGGCCAGACAGGATTACACTCACTTGTTTAACAAAACTGGAGCATGGGTAAAAGCAGCTACATAACTTAAATTGTTCTAAGGATGTGAAGCTACTGCTGTGTTTACATAAAGTAATTTACATCAAAGCTGCACTTCACTACTTTGAACACCAGCTTAATTTAACACCTAAACATTCTGGATCTACAGACTTGTTTCCTAACTACAGTTTTACAAAGCTCAATTAAAAATCAATTCAAATAGAAACATTTGGCTTGGGCAAGTCCTATACCGGACACATCACAATTAGATCAGCCTAGATTCTTCAAAAGTATCAGACTTTTGGAGGGCACGTGGATCGAGCTGCTGATGCAGATGTACCTACTGTAGCCAGCACTCAAGACAAGAAGTCTGCTGGAAATGTGATTATTAAAATCCACCTGGTTCCTTCCTCACTAAAGACAGAGGGATCACAGAGTCAGCTGGGGGCTGGCCTCTTAGAGAGTCCAGACAGACTAGGGTTGGGAGAGTGGCTGGTTGGTTTTAACCAACAGCTTCAGAAAAGGGAAAAAAACCCCAACCAACCAACAAGTAATTTAGTTTCAAAACTATCAACCTAAAACCCAAACAAAAACACTCCCCCCCCCCCCAATTTTCACACTTAACGAACCTGCTTTT
>NW_009626934.1:125266-149318 GCF_000690535.1 Cariama cristata
CCCCCCCCCCAACTTTAATGATTAAAGAACCTGCATTGTGTTATGAGACAACTATAGTTTTATGATAAAAATTATTTAACGAAAGCGTGGCAAATTCTAAGGCAGCATTGCTGAACAGGACAATTAAAATGGATGCCCAAATTATTTAGGGCTTGTATACCTCTTCTGTCCACTCCCTAAGCACCTGTCTCTGGACAACAAATCCCAGAGATGTTCCCTTTACTTCAGACCATTTCTTACACCTTCTTTAAAAGTAGCGCATCATTCAGAAGCTGTTTCCAAATGAGGTGACATTTTCAAAGCCTCCAAGCTTTCCAGTGTTTGTACACACTGTTTCTGAAATGCAGGCATATGTGGCTATGTTAGAACAAGAGCTTTTACATGCAGTCTAGACTAGAAGCTCTTATAAACTGAAATCTCTTTTGAATGAGATATTAAAAGCTTCAGAAATATTAAGTTCAAGAGTTAAGCACAGCATGAAAACAGTCATCATAATTTCAATGTATGAAGAAAGTATTTAGAAATCATTTCCGAGATAGCTGTTTGAAACTAAGTTCAGATCAACTAAAGGAGGTTCTTTACATTTGCGCTCACAGATTCGAGTCTACGAAGATAACCTAGAAAGTAAGGACTGAGTTTTTAAGACTGGTTTCTAGCTGTGAGTACCAGAATTCAATAAATTCATATCTGCAATGTCAACATATGAAAGAATTTGCATTACTTAAAAAAAAATCACTACTTAATGATGTGTTCAAACCTAAAGCACTAAAGTTTCAGACCACTTCTGAAATGCATGCAAGTCATTATGAAGACAATATTATTATCTATCACTCTTGCCACTTGCCTTCTGCACAGCAGTGAGCTTCTTCCCACCCCAACAATGAATTCCACCTCAACATAAGCTGTGACCTGCATTCTGAAGTCTGTTTTTTGGATGTACTGCATCCTGTAATCTAAACCTGGCAGTCTTTCTTGTCAGACCAAGGTGATAGCACCAAGTATACAAGTCATAAAGAACAACACTCTTCATGGAATTTGGTAAGTAGTCTAGAAGAAACTGGATTCCTAGCTACTGGCCCAGAATGCCGAAGGTCAAATCTTTCTATAAGATTGCTTTTCTTTTCTACATCATAGTCATTTTATAGCCAAAAACTCTTATTCCAGTTATAGCATGGAGTCAAACGGTAGCAGTCAGGATTTACAAGGATATCGGTCACTAAGTAAGGTCATTTCAGACAGAGTTATGAATAAGATTCATGTTTTAATGTGAGAGATCCTGGTCAAAGCCACTCAGCCACGCTTCATTTCCAATTCAAGTATGCCAACTCGGCCAGCTACTTACCTCACATACAGCCCATACATCGCTCAGACAAGGAACTATATCGAGAAATCCCTTATGCTAAACTGTAGTTTCTATCCATAGTTTGCCACTGACTAGGAAAGCACAATACCAATCTCCCAGTCCAAAGGGGGCAATAGTTAATGCATAGAGCACATCAGACCTCTGAATAAGAAGTGTGTGGAGAAGAGCATGTGTGAGTTCTGATGGCTTACACAACAGATCTTTGCCATTGTATTTGACAGAATGTGTTCCTGTCTACTTTTCCCCTACATTCTTGTATTTAATTCAATGCATGTGGTGGTGGGAATGACTTTTAGAACAGTGATGTGCATCAGTACACAGATGTTCCACATTTGTCATGTCACATGAACCGTGTGGCTAACACCCAACCATTAAAAGTCTAAAAATCCTCCTACATAAAAATCCACATGATGCATTTGTTCCTAGAAGAACATTAGATAGTATATTAGATTGCTGGAGACAAATTTCTCCAATATTGTCCTTTTTTTTTTTTCCCCCCTTCCAAAAACTGCAACAAGCTTTCTTTGGTTCCAAGAAATAAAAGTGAAAAAAAAAAAAAACCAACCAACAAACAAACCAAACCAAACAAACAAAAAAACCAAGAAATTAAGTCAAATGGTAGCTTGACAAAAGTTGCCAGAGCTAGGAGAAAGCTCTTCAAATTCAATTAACTGTAGTGCATTGTGTAAAGAAAATGCACATATGTTACATATAATCGTGTTCAGATTTTTTTTTTGAAAGCCCTTTTTCTAAAGAAACGGTAAAAACACAGGAGTGAAGCAGACAGCTTCATAACAAGCACAGAGCAGAGCTCTAAACTCTTCAGTCAAGGAAGTTTCCTAGTTTATTCCTTCCCAAATGAATCCAAACAAAATAAAAGGCACAGAAATTAATGCCAGAATACATGACCTAAGCTCTGCCCTCAGACCCTTACATTCAGCACTGCCTTAAATGAAAAGGAACATAGCACAAAATGCTTTGTATGTTAAGAAATTTGTGTGTCCAAGATCAGTGAAATACTCCACTCAAAATTTTGTATTAGGCCATTGATAAAGTGTCATGCTGCAGATTGTGTGAGTTATCAGGCAACTGTGTACAGACTGACTTTTTACTAAGTTGGTAATATAATATCACCTAAGGATTTGTTTCAGACTCTAATTCCTGTACTATCTCTATTAAAAGGCAGTAGCCCTTAAACACAAATGCACTGTAATCAACAGATCACTGTCTATCCAAAAATCACACTTCTAAGGGAAAGTTACCTGAAATTAACTATGTATTCCTCACAGAACGCACCCAGCTTACATGTGAAGATCTACACTTACAACCAGCTCAGTACACTTGGATTTTGGCATACACTAGAAAGCATCTATTAATTCATACATCAGTATTTGCAAGCAAACAGTAAATTGTAGTAGAATAAATCTAAAGCCATTTCCTACCAGTTATTGCATATGACATACCTGTGGTCAGCACCCTATAACATGAGCGAGATGGTTTCAATTTCTTGCTGACAGAAGCTTGTGTGACCTTGGAGAAGTCACTGGCGTTGGTCTGTGGCTCCATGGCAATCTCAGTCAGTCGCTGGCTGCCAGATTCCCACTCCTCTCCCTGGCTGTGTGAGTTTATCCCTTCCCTGCTCCACAACATGTTTGATCCTGCATTGACTCATTTCAGACCAGTAACCATAAAAATAATTCAATTGCTTCCTTACACATTAAACACAGATGACTCGGTATGGGATCAGAAAAACAGAGGGGTGCAAAGGGGGAAGCTGGTACATGTAGGTGACAACATGGTAGCTAGCCCTAGTCCATCACTCAAAATGCAGAGAACTCTTCAATTTCACAGGGGTCTGGTAAGCATGAATAACTAAAGGTTAAAAAGGCACCAAGATTCATGTTGACTCACTGGAGCAACTTTTTAGATTATGTACCTAAGGGATTTTTTTTCCACAGAATACCCATTTCAGACAAGTCTGTGGCTCCCATCACCCAAATTTCTAAGTTCTCTAGGGACTCTGAGTCTGAGACTTACTGAAATAAAATAAAGCTTACAGAAGGATCCATGCTGAGGCAGGAGACTCCAGGACAAGTCTCTGTTTTGCAGGAAGCTCCAGTACAAGGGACATAACAGGGAACAGGCACAGAAAGGGCCCTCCCTTCTACAGGTATGCATGCTCAACAAGATGACCATTTGCTGCTGTTCCTGTGATTCCTTCTGTATTTGGGTGTGGGACATCACACAGCAGATTTATCTGAACAAGTACAAATTACTGTATCAGAAGTATGCATGCTGCTTTATCTCAATTTGACAACACTTAGCCATAAAAAAGGTAAGACATGGTCTTCAGGAAGTTCCCTAGATAAGATGTCCCTAAAAGCTGAATCTCATTTCTCCGTTCTCAAGAAAGGAAGAAGGCCCAATCTATTCTTAAAGGACCCGAAAGGGAAGCTACAGCTTCCTGTGATCTTCAGTGCAGTGGCTGTACCTCTGTTGCTGTTTGGGGCTGGCTACCTCAAGGACCAGGAAAGACAACTCATTAGGAAGTCCACCAACTCCATGGCTGAACACCTCATCTCATCTATTTCTCCTCCTACACCACTGTCCTGGGGAATATTTTTTTCTATACTGCTGCAAGTATTGTTTTCTTCCCAGTTCTTCTATTGGCACAGCTGTCTTAGGTGGCAGAATTAGACAGGATGTATGAGATTAGGGCAGGTATATGTTCACAGTACCAAAGCAGAACCAGAAACGTCACAGCAAATATTCACTTTATTAGCACAATTAGAAAACAGCAGATAGAAAATAACTAGCAAAATATATTATCTAGCAGAATAAGTAGCAAAAACCTCACTCCACACTTAAAGGCTATTTCAAACAGCTGTTGGAAACACAGCTATATTGGTAGAGAAATTCAGCACATATCTAACGGTAAGTCTCTTGGACATTCTTTCTACAACTGCCATATATCTCCTCACACATACTTTAAACAATTAAGTAGTAGCCATTAACCCATCTGCAAAACCTTAAGTAGCCTCTGGAGCCTTTAGTCACCTTGTTTGTTTTATGAAATCACATCACAAACAATCCCATCTTATTCATGAGCTAAGCTTTGGAAATTTTGCTCACTTAGTAGACTACATAATTATGGTAGAGATTATCTAGTCCTGTGGAGTTTGCATAGTTCCTTGCTAACTGTCTCTGCTATTAAAAAGTTTGTGCTGCTTATAATTTATTTATGGACTTAGATTCTTTTGTTTTAAGGTAGCTGTCTCAAATTATAGCTTAAGTCTAAGATCAGAGCAATTTTGTGGTGTACTTCATTGTAGCCTATAGCAGCCTTGTTAGTAACACAGCCGTGAATACTGTATGTAGAACACAATAGTCTGAATTTAATGGAAGCAACGTCATTACCACTTGATTTGCCAGTTTTGCATACATCTGTCCAGAAGGTAACTATGTTGTTTGGCAGGCTATTGAATAAACAGTGGGCAAAAAAAAAAGCAAGCATGACAGGCAGCGCTTGCTGTAGAGGAAAGTTACATATGTTTATTACAACACAAGAAACACTTGTGATAAGATTTTACATTTTCAGAGTAAATAGTCTGCCCATGCTGACAAATTCAGTTGTGAAAACAGAAGCGAGTACCATAAGCCAGAACACCAGTAACGCTGCAAGAGCCATAGTTCGATTGCTTTGCGTGTCCTTTAGCTGCTGGCGGCAAGAAGCTTCCAAGAGAACAAGTGACAGAAGTACATCTCTGCCTCACGTAACTCCTGGGAAAGCAGGGCTGTGATTCTCGCAGCGTGTTTACTGTGATCACCACCTGGAGGCCTTATCATTGCTGGCAAGCTCAGTCAGCATTCCCCTCCTCCCACCTCACGGCAGGGGAAGACATCTGAACAAGGGCAGACCTCCCTGTTTCAGATGCCTGAGAAACTGCAGCACAGAGAGGCCATCTCAGTCCTGCCCTGCACAGAGGTGAGCCCTCTTGCTTTTCCCCAAATCCTTGCAAATTCATAACCTACATGCTTATGGCAGATATTCCATTTGCCAGTTAGCCAGCAGCAGGGAAGTGCATTTTCTGAAACATACAAAGGGCTACAACATAAAGGATATGTTTGATTTCTTTTTTCAATTGAGTTTTAGGCTGCCTTGTTTCACCTTACATAACCGAGAGTGAGGTGGTTTCTTTAGGCTGGTAACAAGCCTCTGAAAAGCTAGATACATCGTAGAAACACAATTCCCTCTCTGCTAGGTAACCTGCTATGCTGAATGTGGAACAGTAAGAATATCAATGAATACAAAAAGTAACTATTTGCATCATTTTTAAATTTCATCTAAGTTCAAGGGAATTTCCCCACCTACAGGCTAAAAAAAGCAGGAAAAAAACCCATCAGCAGCACAATACAAACAGACAGATTAAAACTCTGTTTACAGCAAGTCTAGGAATCAACTATTGTTTTCAACCTCTTCCTTGCAGTTTAGAAAGTATGTGCTGTAAAACACCCACTTCATATATCAGACAACTGGCAGACCCAAGTGTTCTGGATTTATGTTATCTGGGCGACTTCTAACCTGCACTTGCACAGCTCTGCGCAGCCAGACCTCGGTTATAAATCAGGACTGTGCACATTTGCAATGTGCACTCTTGGTAAGAGAGTTACCTCTGACATGTGCGAGTGTGCAAGTAACAGGGGTGGGAATCTCTTCTGACAGAGTGCCCCGGGACAGAAACTGTGGCCAGAGACATGTACTATAGTTGGAGCTTCAATCATGAGTTCAGAGGGCAAATCACATTGCTTGAGCTGTCTTAGGCACACTCACTGCTTAATTTTCAGCTTGAATTTCTTCCTCATCTTCTACATATCAATGAGACACCAAAATAAAAGCCAAGTACTAGCTGTATAAACTAGTTGACCCTCCTAATCCAATTTTTTAAAAGTCCAGCAATTGCCACATGCTGTAGACAGTGTAAGTGTGGGAATCCCAGTGACAGTCTAAATTCTACACAGAACCCTGTGTACAGGTTTCACCGACTGTACATTCACATAACTTCAGCAACTTTGACTAAGATAAACATGGGAAATAGAAGATTCCTTTTATATTTGTAAACCAGCTGCCATTGATTCAAGTCACAGTAGTCCACCTTGAACTTATATCTAACATAGGCAAACACCAATGTCAAATGAGATTTGCACTAAATTGCCATGCTCAACTGTGTATCTGAGCAAGAACACTTTAATTCAAAATTTTCTCATAAACCCCCTAGAAATAGAGCACACCTGTAATTAAATAAATGCCAATCTTAGCTAAAATATGATCTTAGATTTAAAGGTTTCATTCATTAATAAGCTCCTATACAATCAAAATGTGACATCAGAGGTGGTTCCATTATAGTGTCTCTCTTAGCTCCTTTGGCAAGGGCATCAATTATTTAGGGCATCTTCTGAAAGGGCTGCAAAACCAAATTATGATGTCCTTAGACTTGTGAAGTAGCAACACTTATGAAAGAGATACTTCATCAGCATGTAAACCAACAACTCCTGCCAACCTAATAAGTATGACGGAGCAGATTTCCACACATGCTCTTTAGATTGTCTTCCAAGTTCTCAAAATTATTTTTTTGAAACATTCCTTCAGGCTCAGAGACATTTGCATGTTCTGACTTCCTAACAATAGCAGTTTTTTTCCTTCAGGAGACACTTTTGACTATGCTGCAGATTACAGTTCTTAACTATCTCTTAAAAAAACCCCCATACATTCAAGACTTCATTACCGCAAGGTAACTTTTATTTGATTTGCCTAGTTTCTCTCACTTCTCTGACTCATTTTGCTGCCATGTTACCTCCTTATTGTAACTTAAGTCTATGGCATTCAAAGTACGTGAAGTTTCAGTGTTAATACCAAGCACTAAGGTCTAGAGAATCATTCCTTTAAGCCAGAGTGCACTCCCTTTCTCCAAAACAAATTAGCTTTCACCTGCTTTCATCAATTTTGATACTTTACTGTCTCCCTCAGCACTGAAATATAGGAGAAATACTGAAAATCAGATGCATCATTCATCTCTAAGATGGTTTACAAATAAGATCTTGAGCACATTTTAAGTGAGAAACTGCTCAGTTTCCATTTAATTTACTTAGTCCAAAGTCAGTAGTAGCATAGCATATTCACTGCTTTAAAGATGCTGAACTTCTTATATGCTCAGAAGTGGCAGTTTTCACAACTGTTTACCACAGGACCGCAAAGGAACCGACTCACTGCACCATGCACTGAAATTGGCAGGTAGCAAGGGAGCCGACAGCAGTGTCACCACTGGAATTCCACTTGCAGATTTACTTGCCAGCACTGACAAAATGGATAACAGAGGCAGGTGTGCATTTCTACACTTCAAGAAATAAAAAAAAAAAAAAAAAATCATCTTTAAAAAGACAGTTCTACATGGAATAACTGTCCAAATTTGAACATCAAGTTTGAAATTAGTCTGCAAGAGCTTTTTTTGGGTTTTTTTGACCCTCACTGGGCCTTTACCTGTAGAGACAACATTTGTTGAGACAGTATCATCAGTATCATTCACATAGTTCATGCCCTCCTTCCAAACTCATACCGCTGCCACAGTCTATCAAAATTATTGGTGGTGCACAAACCAAAAAATGGAATACAAATAAGATGTTCACGCTTTCTTTTGGCCAGAAAAGAAAGATACTGCAAATATGGCTAAAGGAGATTTGGTAAAGGTCAGGCAAAGGCAGAAGTGCTAGAGTGTCTGGCAACTCCAAGGGCTTGGCCAGCCAAGGTCGAAGTGGCAAGTAGAGGAATGTCCTATATGAATAAAAAGTGGGAGAGGGAGGGAAGGACAAACCGCATTTGAAGTCTTTGCTGAATAAAAGCCTTCTCACTTGAATTGGGCAATTTGGGTTGATTTCAAAGTCTGCAGCAGTACAACAGATCAAGTTTCCATTAAATTGGACTCCATGCAGTCCACCACATATCACACACTATAGAATCTGGCAGGTAGCTCTGATCTTCAGTTACATTCAGCTATACTGTAAGATCTGCTATCCACAGGAGCATTACAACATGCTCCTTTTACATCTCTACAAAGGAGGAATCAAATTTGGGGTTGGCTGAGATAGTAGTGATAGATTGGCTATTTCCTGCCCAAGCTAGCCTAGCAATTACTACAGCTCTGCACCAAAACAGCATCATTCAGTGGGCCAGCACAGCAATGGCAAAATCGCTTTGTGCATCTGGATAAAACCAGGAACAGCAGAGTAATCCCAAAAGTTTTAAACGAGAATTAAAGCTGTGCAGGTCTTGAGAGATCCATAATAGAAAAGCAGTCCCTTGAAAGTATACCTGCTTTCTAGCAGCTCTAAGCTAGCAAGAGGTAACCTAATTCAGAATCCTATTTTCCTCTTCTTTTTTCCACAGTCATCTCTCCTGGTCAGGTTACTATGTATCATCCTAAAATGCAGAAGCACATCATCCAGCTCCAACAGAACACAAGATATACTGTGTATTAGGATTATGTGGATCAACTGGACATAGCCTGAGTGTCTAGCAATGAAGACTTTGTAGCAAGTTAGGGAGGAACACACAGCCAAAAACACCAAAGAAAACCCCTGAAACACCCAAGAACAGACTAATGACAGAAACAGACCATAAAATCCTAAATAGAAACAGTTGAATATCCTACCAATGATAAAAGTCACAACTAATTACAGTTTCCAGAAAGGCCAGATCCAGAAATGGAAGGAATATTAAACATTTAGTTCTCTCAGACAAGGCAGAAGGACATGACTACAGCTGCATGGTCATTAACCAGTAGGTAGTGCACTGGCCAATTCAGATCATCCCTTAGCAATGTATTCAAGACACATTCCCTGTGTTTAGATTTATCTCCTGGGCTTAAGCATCTTGTGACAGCATGACTGAAAACATCACCCTTATTAATGAAATTAATTTCATTAAAAATAAATTCAATAAATATAAGAATTCCTAAAGTTAAAAAACCCCCATATTTTTCTATCAAAACAGCATAATTAGGGACATATTGGATTCACGTAGCCTATTGCACTTCTGTTCACCTACGTGAATTTTCAAAAATGCTCAATCTGTTAGTGACAACATTATGTTACACTGGAGAGCAGAGGACCTCTTACAGAACTATAATCATCTTCTGATCTGCCACAGCTCAAAGCATCTCAGCTTCCTCAACAACTGAAATAGCTGTCCTCACTGAGCAATTATGGAACAAGACTGAAGACCTACTATACATGAGAGCAAGAGCTGTAGTCAAAAACCCATCCCCAAGGTTTTGGAAATGGATAGTGCCACACAAGAAAGAAACAGAAATGAGGCAAAGGCACTAGACAAGATGAAGCAAGACTTTCAAGGGCCTAAGACAGCTGGAACATAAGAGTGATTTTTGTGAATCAGGTACACACACAAATACAGGCTTGTTCTAAACAACAGCACTCAATAGAGAAGCTATTAAGGGGATTTAAAAAAAAAAAAAAAAACCAACAACAAAAATACCCAACAAATCACAATACTTGGGTTGCCATGAACAACCAAATAACATCATATCTTGTGCTCAAAGATCAAAGTAAGTTTGGTTTCTTCCCCTTCGTTTAATTCCAGCACATTATTTAAACAGAATTAATCAAATAGATGGTGCAATTGAATTTGCAGAAAATATAAAGCAATATTTGTGAGCATAATCCAAGTAGTCCCAACTAAGTTCCAGCAGCACATTTCAGGATAAGGGTCCTCCATCTCACATATATTAAGTTAAATATGTCAGTGCTGTGAGACATTAGAAATAGTACTTGAACAACTAAAGTGCTGTAGGCAGTCCTTAGCTAACAAACCTTGCTGCTCAGCCAAGCAGTGAGGGCACCTCTGTCAACAATTAACACTCGAACCTCTCTGAACAACATGGACTTTGCTATGGAGACATTACCTTAACTTTGAGTCTAAATCTCAGATCTGAATTATGTAATATTTTGGACAATAAGATCACCAGACAATAATGTAAAAAATTAATGAGAATCCTTTCAGAACACTCCTCAAAATGAAACCTGTGACAGAGGTTTGTTTATACAAGTGACATTCAAGGCAGTCAAGCAGTTGCACTCTGCTCATTGCTGGATGGCTCTGAAATTGATTTCATTCATCTGTAATGCAGAACACCCTCCCATGTCTGGAGCTTAACACAACCATGAGTCTCTCCTTTGCAGAGTGGATGTGTGTCTACTGCCAGAATGAAGTGTAAAATCAAATAGTTTTGTTTGGGGCTTTTTTTGTTCGTGGTTTTTTTTGTTTGTTTAGGTGGGTTGTTTGTTTGTTTGGTTTTTTTTGCTTTAACTCAAATACTTCAATTTACTTTATAATGACCAAAAGTTCTGTTAAGATGTAAAAGAAGATAGTGCCTTTTTTATTTTGGTCAAAAATGTATATATGAATTATCCTAGAGAACGTACTGATAGTACAGCACAGCCTTCTCTAAAACATTAGAGGAATTCAACACCCACAGCAGCCAATAGAGCCAGCTCAGGCGTTCTTTTTAACCAAAGCCTAGCAATAATCTGGAGATCTTGGTCTGGAAGACGATGTCTTAGGAGACAAGACTGCTGTACTGTGAGGTAGGTGTGCAGGGCCAGTCACTAGCAGCCAACTTATCAAGCTGCACTGGTGATACCACAAAGTCAGCCGGCAGAAGCAATAGTTTCATTAAACTCAGCTGGTAGTTCCTAGGAAGCCAGCACACTTGGAACTGACAATCCACCAAGCCATCCTGATAAATCCAATGACTTTGCTTCAAGCCAACATTTATAAATGATCGGTTTTTACCCTGTATTCAGGTGGTTTTGGGACATTCAAAAATGCTGGGGTTTATGTCAGTTGTCATAACTCTTTTGTTGCCAAATATGCATTGGTGGCACTATTGAGCAGTTATGGAAAAGGCTAGGAATCTGATCATTGCTCGGAATGTTTCCAACCAGACACTTGTATTTTGCTAACTCAAACAAGACACTTGTCTCCTTTATGCCAGAGTAAATCCCCAATTGCAAAACTAGGTGAAAAAGCAGCCCTTCACTCATGATCAAAAGCCAAAGCCATCAGGTTCAATAGCACATATTACTCTGGTAAACTTTTAAGTACCCAGACCAAGTTTAACAAAGCTTCCCAAACTTCCTATGTTGTTTGAATTGACCCAAGTGTAGTTATTTCAAATCTCCTTCGTCCCCAGCATTTCTTCCTCATTCTCTTTAATCTACTCCACCAGTACAGAAAAGAGATGCTGTCACCGTGACTATCGTAACTCCAAAATACAGCAGCTCATGACGTCTTTAAAAGATGCTAGTTGCTGTCATAGCATCTTTACAATTTGATGAACAAGTAAAGGATCTGCAATTCTAGAATAATAAGTCACACACAGTCACAATACAACAGAGGCAAACAACACTATGCAACTGCAATAGTTTCTCACCTTTCCCAGCTGTGATCTGCCCTGAAAAGTGCAATTTCCTTTAAACAAACAACTTAAAAAAATAGTGTGGAAAAGGAGTCACAAACACAAAGAAACAAAAAATCCAATTCCAGCATTTTAAGCTTCAAATAAACACTACTTCAGTGTTCCATTTGAAAACTTTTAATTTGTCAAATCATAGCTGAAAGGTGCAATAGAAAAACCCATGTTCATACATGGATCCATGTTAGGTGAAGTGACCTGTAAAGAGCACATATCTTTTGTCCAGTCTGACTCTGACCCATCTTGCCCCACTAGCATGAAGACCAAGGCTCCAAAGCCAGGAGCTGACAGAGGGGCCTTGTGTTGCACCACCAGCCCCCACTACCTTCTCTGTCCCCATTCCCGACTGGGCTGATCCTCACTGCACCAGCTCCCACACGCACTGGAGGTCTGAGAGCTTTCTTGGTTCACCAACACAGCAGAACACTGACATGCTGATCCAGCAACCAAAACCTGAGATAAAGCAGCTTACCAAGTTGAAGGAGTGGACTAGAGCCATCCCAAAATAATCAGCACAGGCGTACAGCTGGGAGCAGGAAGGGAAGAGGGAAATGGGAGGAGCAGGGAGCTGTTAGACCCATAAAACTTCATCCCCAAAATGGTATTTTTGCAAAGCCTGAAAACTGTAAAAGAGTTGGCCTGAAAACTGTAACACAGATTTCAAAGCTCATAAAAATTGCCTCTAAAAAACTTTTCAGCATAGGGTTTCAGTGGGAGAAGGGACATCATTCCTCTAGATTACACTGCAAAGTCTGCCCCTTCTAGAAATGAGTTCTGAGGCTCCAGAGTAACCTCACTATTCTGTGCAGGGAATTTTCAATAATACTGTAATAATATTGTAAATAGCATTTACAATAAAAGTGTGCAAACTGAACAGCTCTTGGGACATAAACCATGACTGAGAGGGTAGCCAGCACTGAGGCTACCGCAAGGGAAAAGTCCCAAAGCCCAAGGAAGCTGGTACGCAAGCTCCAGTTTCCAGAGGAAGGGAGCAAGCTGAGGGTAGCACACCAACAGGATGCTGTGAGGGTTGGATCCCAGAAGCCTTGGTGTGTGCAGCATGAGACAGCTTTAACACCATCTGTGAGAAGCATGAATTTATTTTGTGCACACCCTTCCAGCACAGAAAGTTATGCCTGACCAGAAAGGAAAGTTAATTTGGCCTAGTTTAGCAAATTCTTAAAACCACCAAAGCATTCTCCAGACAACACAGGACATAGCTACGGGCAAGTTTCTGCTCTCAGAAATCACAGAATTTCAAAAAGTCATTTAACCTCTCAGTAGCTTTATTTATTTGCAGCATTTTTAGGTTGTAGAAAGAGCAACAGCTACATAGGTAGAGTATAAAGGCAAGAATTGTTCAGGCTTGGGGAAATCAGACTCTAGACACATCATGACAGATGTCCTGCCTTAAATAGCAGCAGTAACGTTTCAGTACTTGAGAGCCCAGCTAACTCTTCAAAATAGCAGAAAGTATAAAACATTAATGAAGACAATGTGACAAATCTGTTTCAAACAAGTAGCCTGCTCTGCAAAGAAAGAAAGGAAAAAAAATAAATCACTTTTATGACTGCTAGCTTAGGTAATTTGCTACATCCCTACTCATTGCTCTTTCTTTAAAAAGAAAAACAAGAAGAATGTGTGGTGTAATTTGAGTTTTACTCTTGATCCTGTACTTGAAAGGAACAAATTAAGGATGCAGTTCTCAGTTAAGAAATAGAAGCTTACCTTAGGTGAAGTCTGAAAAACTGATCATTTGAAATCCAGAATAGGGCTTTAAAAAAAAAAAAAAAAGATTGTGAAGACCAGGTCATAAAGAAAGAGACCAGTATAAAGAAAAAGAGGGATGCTCAGTATAGTCTCACTGAAGTGATACAACAAATAATTTTTCAAGTCACCTGAATCTGAAGCTCCTAGCCTGTAGCACCCATATCACACATCAGTGGTATGCAAGTCACACTGACACTGCACACAAGTGTTGGCCCAGTGCTGCCAAGGAGTGCGCATATGTATGTGTGTGTGCACATGTATGCTCACATCCATATGTCCACACTGCGTGGCGCTGATCCACGAGCCACCTAACCATCATGGGCAATTTCAAGTACACCAGTTTCAGAAACCCTAACAAAGCAACTCATGAAACACATGTATTTAAGACAGGGATCATGTTCAGTTGCTACAACTGTCATACTCAGAGACTTGAGGGGGTAAAAATAATCGAGGAATAAGATGGTCTCAAGCTTGTAAGTATTTGACAAGTATCCAAGCCCCAGTAGCATGCAGAGTGAATACAAGTGACTGGAAACATTTCAGCAAGTGACCTTCTGTTTATCAAAAGAGTAGTGTTTCTTACAGCAGCTCTCTAGAGGCTACACCAAAAAAAACCTAGAACATTCTGAACAACTTTAATACACAAAAGTAATGACTGTTTTACAAGAGTTAGAAGTTTTTCCACAATAAGAATTTGTGGTTTCCTGTGCAAGAAAGAATGCCAATTCATACCAACTTGTTCATGGAAAAAGTTTTTTTCAGGGCTTCCTTAAGAAACTAACCTCTGTAACACCAAGATTACTTGCTCTGTTTCAGCAGACTGGCATGATTATAAGTTCTCATGTCAGTCTTTGCATAACAAACATTTAATGAAGTAGCATTTGTTTTATTGGAAGGACACCATCTACTATTGCATCATGAAAGTACATTTGTGTGTTACTCTAGGAATTTCACATGTAATCATAATTCTCAAAGACTGTATTTAAGGTGTTCCCTCTATTGCATTTGGAAAGATCCTTCAGTCAGGCTGAAGTTCAGCACAAAACCACTTTGATACTCAGCTTCCTTACTTCACACACATCTATGGGCCTTTTGGGGTCTGCTTTTGATTTCAGCAGCTTGTTGCCGGCAAGCATCTCCTGAGAGCCCAGAAAGAGCACATCCAACCAAATACCGCTTTAAAGATTTCTTTTAAAAGGCTACTAGGTCAAGGCTCCAATAGTACACCAGATGAAACAAAATCACTGGTAACCTCTTTTTTGCAGCTCCCTAGCTCTCTACTGGAAGGCAGATTAGGTTCCCAAACCAGGGAATGGAAATTTATATCTCACCTGGAATGTTTAATCTGCCATCTCCCTGCCCACACAAATCCTTTCAAGTTCTCTGTGGCTGTACAATCCCAGCAGGGTATCCTACACAGTGCATTTCAGACATGAAGTTTATTACAGAAGTATTAGATGAGCATTCCTCTCTTAAATCATAAATTTTAAGAACCTGAAATCCATACCTAGCAGTAGTTAGTTATGCTATAGTTAGCTTTTATTAATGTAAGTCCTAGGAAGTTGTTTAGCTGGGTTCAGTGGCACTTAAATTCAAAGCTTATTTTATTCAACCTAATTTAATTTCAAGTTAGAGTAATTAAACTTGCATTCCATACCAGGAATCCATCTAAACAACTTATTTCCATACTCCAGGCCTTTGCTTGCAGTAGGAAGCCAGAACAACTTTGTTGCCAACCCACAAAAACAATACAGAAATAGGCATTTGCATGCAAGTTGTAAAGTGAAAGCATGCACCAAATATTATGGAAACAAGACAAACAAGTGTATTTAAGAAAAAACAAATCCTTTGTTTGTCAACTATTGGTACTCTACAATATAAAAGGAAGGAAGAGGACAGGCACTGGGAAGAGCATCCAGGAGGGGTTTGGTGCAATCCCACAGTCAGAGGTTTTTATAGACTTCGGGGGAGTCTTCACTCTCTGAGCTTTGCAAGAGTCAAGTTTTGTATAAACTCCTTTGAAGTAGTCCTTGTCACAGTATGTACTTTAAACAACAAATGACCGAATACTCTAACTAAAGAACTTAAACCTAAAGCCAACAGTGCCATCTAATCAGGAATCCATAAGCTAAGTGGTCTTGTGGAGTAAGATGGGAGAAGAAGAAACAGCTACTTTTTAGCAGGTAACACCTAAATGCTGATTACAGATGAGAGCACAGCCTCACATGCAGCACACAAACAGGGCAAAGCATCCAGAATACAAATAACTGTAACAGGCAACCCTAACAACAGCAGCCTAACTAAGCCAGATCCTTACTAATCGACATTACCTCATTAAATATACTTTGTTTTCTCTTTGTAATTTTGTTCATTATTGCAATTTTTGCTTAAGTAAGCTTCTTTCGAATCCTGGAATCTCTGCAGTGATAGAGATGATTGTGTGTCAGTAGGCTCCGGCGTGCCGCACACATGGCTGATCAGCTATGCACAGGGCAGCATCATGGTCCGCACAACCTGTGAGGTAACACGCAACCAAGCGTGCCAGTGTGCAGGACAACCCACGATAAGAGCTGCAATGACCAACCTGGAAAGAAACAACTTAAACTCCCAAAGTGAGAGATGGCAACTCTCATCACATATCAACCTGCAGCTTGGGGAAGAAGCTCTACCTGCCACTGATCTATTTCTGTTTTTAAATTAACACATACTGTACTTTTTAGTATCAGAGAGCAGTGGAAGAGTTATGGAAGTGAGGCAGGCAAAACAGCACTTACCACTAGCTGTGCAAAGGAAATCATTAACAACAGCAAAAGGAAACAAAGGTTGAGGGGATTAATTCAAGTTACATTTTCAGAACAGCAATTTCCCTGCTGCTGGAAATGCTGCTCTCCTGTGCAATCCACAAGGTCTCCTCCTCTGCTAAGCCTTACAGTTGTCAGCTTTCCTGGAGCTGGAAGGCATTACATAGACAGACATATCTTTAAATTGGCTGGGAAGCCAATTTAAGTTTAGAGGAAACTTTAAAATAAATATTTTCCCCTGTAGGGGATGGAGCAAATTTAAGCCAAGTTAACAACATTGGCAGAACCTTTCATTTAAAAGAAAAAAAAATTCTAACAAAAAGCTTTCTCTAATGCTCTATTTTTATGCCTTTCCAGAACTTCCACCAACTTAGTTAAGAACAGTTTTCAGAGGTGGGTGAGTTACCCCTTCTTTTTCTGCCATTGCTTTTAAACATGTTTAGCAATTTAGTGCCATTTCAAGTCTTATCACTTGACTTTTTAAGGACCTTTAAAGGTCCCTTCCAACCCAAACTATTCTATGATTCCCACCACCTTCCATGAGAAATAAATATTTGTTTCTCCTAAAGTCTTTAATAATTGAACACGTCTTATTAATCAGATACATCTTCCTCCTCTGCTCCACTGAGGACAAACAAACACCTCCTTACTTTCATACTTCTCAATTCCACTCCTCTCAATCTCCTCTATATCCATTCCCTAGACTCACTCCAAAGGGGTTTATGAATTAATCAGCAGCATTTAAAAAAAAAAATAAATAAAAAATTAAGACACACTTCCTAACCTTCTCTGTGACAGATTCTCCACCCATCTTTCCCTGCCCTCAGTATCACACTCAGTCATCTTCCTCTGTTTTTGAGGCATGGACAGTCTGCTGTTCTGGATGAGAACCCCTGTTACCTATTTTCTGAAGAACTGTTCATACATGTAGTTATTAAATCCAGAATAAACATTTATTTCTACATTTTCTGTATTAACTACACATTTTAAGACAATATCCATTACTTTGCTTAGCTAACATAACTATGTATCCAATATGATAATTTCAAACTATAAGCCTGTATTTCTGCAATGATTTCAGACAATACTGATTTAGTACTCCAACACTGAGTCCAAAAGAATAATTTTCCAGAAGACAAGAGCAAGCATCTAGCCAAAGACAGTATTTCAACTTCTGTTAAGACACTAGCTTTAGAATGGAAAAGTTCAAACTCTCAGCTATTTGGAGATATAAAAAACAGATCCTGCAATATGCTGCCTTAAATCAAGTGACTTCTTTTTATGTTTTTGTTTTATTTTTACAGGGCAATGCTGTATTATTAAGCCAGAGTCCTCCTCTTATTAGCATAATTTAGGTAGTATTGATGTTTGACATGAACATGAAAGCTACAATCCAGCTAGGATAGAGTAGACCTAGTGAAAGGAAAAAAAAAAGGTAGGAAAAAAGAAATATATCTACAGTCACTAGTCACCTGAAAATTTCCTCTCTGAATAACAGGGTTTTCAGACCAGTTACAATGGGTAACTAGGAGCCTGGGGCAGAGGCAACCTTTTCTGCTATCAACAGCAAGAATGCACAAGTCATCCCCTTCCAGTCTCCTTCACCATGAAATGATTCACAGAGTCAGAAAAATTCAAATTTACATTCTTCAACTGCAAACTGCATTAAATATGTTTTCAAGAAAATGTTTGATTTATCCGCTTGTATGGGAACATGAATACTAGTTAATGAAACCAGCTCAAGCCTCTGAAAACTTAGCCTTATCATTAACAACCTCTTGTAGCAACCATGCATATGCTCCATCTCACCCAAAGTCTCAAACTGGCATTGCAGAAAAGCTTAAGTGTTTAGACCAGCAACTCCAGTCTTTAACAGAATCTCCCTTTTCCAAAGGTGATTGAATTCACTCTGTTCAAAACTTTTATTGAAGTTCACCACACACAGATAGTCTGTCTTTTAACTTCCGTACCTCCAGGGAGATAATGGATTCACTGCTGCAGAAAAGAGGAGTTCAGCCACACAAAATGTTGTTCTGGATGTTTCCTATCCGTTTCATGACAGGAGGAGGAGGTTGGATGGAAAAATCCAGAAGGCAGGGCTCAGGCTATGGTCCCTCATCTGGACTGATAGGTATCTGCACTCACTACATATACAAGGCATTTCAGAGCCCCTGTTCTTTCCTCAGCATCTGATCTGAGCAGTGCTGCTACTGAAGGAAAACTCATTTCAAGAATCAGTAAATGAAAGTGTTGGCTGACAGAATGAAAGAAGTGGCTGATGAGAGCAGGGGATGCTTTGTCAAATTGAACATTGTTCAGTTTAGTGGGGAAACAAAAGAGCTGCTGACATGGCTTCAAGGGGCACCTTTTCATACCCCATTTCTTTTGGATTAATTACTACCATAGGCTGTGGATGTACATATATTGGTAAACACAATTGTCTTTCATATTTGTGCCAAATCTAAGAAAGTAAAATTTTTACGCAATCTGTCCAACTAGTGGCAAAGAAAACTTCTGACAACTTTGATACGGTAAGACCAGTCTACTTTTGTTTTAAGTCCATGAGAAGCAGGAGAGGGGCCCGCAGCACCTAGCATTTAACAAGAAGTCAATTTTATCTCCTCTAATACTTAACACCAGAGAAACAAATGCAGCTACAGTTGCCTGTATTAAGCAGCTGGCAAGCTCAGAGATGGAAAAGTTGCAGAACAGCTGGGGAATGCAAGACCCTTTTGAACAGGCTGCTATGTGATCCAAAATAACGGTACGTGTTTACACACAACACAATGGCAGCAACAGCCAAATGCAGGTCTGGCGAATGCACTACAGCTGCTCCTTCCCTCAGACAAGGCACAGTGAGCAGATACAAAAGAGTTCATATTCACAAAAATATGGCTTTCATCTTAAAAGGCAGCAGCCTGATTTCCAAAACAGACAGCTGGCCCTCCAACTGGACTAAACTGTACAAGATACTGTATTAGAAGTTACCCTTTAAAACAGGACTGGATTAGGGTCATAGAGCTTCCCAAACTGCTGCTTTACCACCAACAGTTTCCAACCATGCATTATTCAGACCAACAGGTTGCCATCTGACATGTAAAAAAAAGCAACTTCTCTCGTGACAGTATTTTCCAGCTAGCATCAGGAAGACTGCCATATACAAATACTCAATGTAGACACTGAGTACACAGAGGTTAGCTATCCACTTTCGCAAAAGATGTTCAGTGTGCTAGAAAGGACGGTTTGAATAAACATGGGCTATTTTACAGCTTTTTTACAGTAGTGTTGCACATTGGTGTAAAAGTTGGCATCTGAAGACAATACATCCCACTGCTTACACCTATACAGAGGGATAGTTCTTATTTGCTGCTGCTTATGCAAGACTGATAGTATGTTGCAAGGAGCACTGGCTTGTTTCACAATTGCCATCTGAAGATGTACATGACCTTGCACATGACCTTGCACAAAAATTGCATCACCTTATTTCAAGTGATCTTCCCAGTCTTCAAGTCTCAGAAGCACAGTATCAGTGGTACCATCTGTCTTGCTCAAGACAAACCATGATTAAACAGTGCTAACAAACTGGCTACTACTTCATACTGTAATCGGACCACTCCTAATTATGCTACGCACCAAAACAGAGTTAGTAATGGAAAATTTCAACCCACTGCATCTCGATTAAAAATAGTGTAACTCAAAAGGAACATTTTTTGACTGAGAGAAGGAGAAGGTATTGAAAGATTTCTACTTCCTCTGCACAGAGCCATTAATGTCACAATCCCAGTTAAGAGCTATTCAGAACATGATAGTTAAAACTGGACAAAGACAGCTGTCATAGCAACATAACAGATGCAGGCACAATTTTTAACCTCCTTTGCTTTTACAAAGAAAAATGCCACTAATAGCCATCGCAGAAAGGAGGATTTTGAAATACAAGTTGTAAGATTCTGTCTTGTAATTAATGGTACTCTGTGAATGGTAAGCTCATCCCTCAGCACACTTAAGCAACAAAATGCCACATCTGTACACCTCGATTTCAGACTTCTGATTAAGACTTTCTAGTGAAATCCATTTGTGAATTAAGCCATATTTCTAAGAAGTTCCCCATATAAATGAAATATTTTCCTTCTTTATTCAGTATGTATAAGTAAAGCCTTGAATCACACTTTCAGAAAAGATGCTTCTGGCAGCAAAATACTGTTATGCTAAGTGCCCTTCCTGCAGGCAAAGCAGTAACAGGCATCCTACCATCTGTAAAGGTAAGAGCACAGATTTGCTCTTCCAGCTGCACTGACACCGCACTTGCTAGGAGCAGCTGCAAGTGCCGCCATGTTGTGGCAGAGCAAGCGATGGCTTGTATCCCCCAAGGGACCTCAACAGGAACTCTAGAGCCCCAGCTGCACCAGGACCTTTTTCTTCAGGGTTTTGAACCAGTTCTGCTACCCAGATTTATCCAGCTTTGAGCACATCCCACTCCTCTAGTGTCTCTAAAGTCTTGTTCTCGAAACAAAAAAAGTAAGACTGGAAGTTTGAAATAAATGCAGGATGTTGGAAGGAACTATGACATCAGCAAAGCTTAGGACAGTTCAGCAAATAGATGATTTTTAACAATTACAGGCAATGTACCAACAGTCAACCTACATGAGCAAGTGAGATGTGAATGATCGAGACTATCCATAAGCTGCACTGAACCTCTCCCAAATTACTCTCCATACTTACCGTAATGGATTACTGTTTCAACAAAGATCACAATAAACAAAAAACAAATGCAAAACCAAATAGAAAATCAACAAAAACCCCAAGGAACTCTAGTTCCTCAACAGTTAGTCTCCATTAAACTAATTATTGCTTTAAAAGTAGAAGGTATTTATCTTAAAATCCTAATGCTGTACTTACCAGGTACAGGCAAAATAAGTGTACTTGGAAATCATTCTTTGGTTCCACTCCCCTTCTTTGTAGTCAAATCATATATCATAGTTTATTTTCAATTAAAACTTCTATCAGGGTAGTTGTGTGCGTGAATGGGAGGGTGAGCTTCCATCTTTCTGAGAAGTTCACTTTAACAAGCATTTTACATGTGGATATAAACTCAGATCTTCCACAAAACAATTATTGCTGCTATTTGCCACAGAGGAACTAAGAAAACAGATCTTTTAGTAGCTTATTCCTGATTTTACTATAACTACTGCACACAGGTAAGGGTTTTTTTAGAATTGTTAGTATGTACATCGACACCAAAGTTTACTTGCCATAACAAAGATTTCCCTACCATGTAGATCTCCTGACAACCACGTCCCAACAGGCTCCAAATAGTTCATACACATACCAAGTATTTTTCAAAGCAGACTTGCTTTAAGCAAGATTAAATACCTGTTCAGTTTGAACTGTCCCAGTGCCAGGATAAACTACACTAAACTAGTTCAGACGGTTATCCCGCCAGGCACCAATGGCCTTTGAAACTCCCAGTACCCCAGAATCCGCTGCTTCTTGGAATTATGCCAGGAGCTGTGGGATAGCTCTCCACAGAGGACATTACAAATTAAATATTTCAGAAGTGTGCTTGTGTTTACATGGAGCAAGGCTGCAATGGTTCAGCATATGAGTCAGCATGGTTTGCATCCACACGGAACTGAGCAGTGCAGTCGGGAACTATAAATTTTCTAGGGAAACAAAGAGCGTGAAATAATTCCCCCAGGGGAATACAGTCAGGCTGCACCTAGCAGGAGTTAACACTCACCTGAAGACTGGAATTTTGTTCCAAACTTTACTGCTGAAAAGCCCATGATTCTCCTGTGGCGATTTCAGAAGTTTCTATGCAGGATAGACACTTTGGTCCTGCCTGCATCAGAGAGGTTAATAATGATACCATGGGCAGATAAACTTACAGGTACACACATCCACACTAGGACACAGATCTTTAAGTCTTATAATTAACACTCAACTCCTTTAAAGTGAAAACTGAAGCATATTTCCTATCAGGATAGCAAAGAAAAATCCTGAATGCATCTCACTTAATACAATAACATCCAACGAGGTCTTCAGACAGGTAAGCAAAGCAGAACTGAAAAAAAGCAAACTACTCTAGTGCATCTGACCATGGTGTCACCTATGGCCAGATGCATCTAAGGACCAGGCCAATGCCCTTTTACTGAGGCTTCAAAACGCACAGGAAAACAGGATGACATATCAAGCCTCTGAACATTCCACCAGGGAAGTGTTTCTCGTGGCAGGAGCAGCTGTCAGGCCTGTGTTTCAAGAGCTGAGCACATCACTGCTATTCCTTTCTCTTGTCTCCACAACAGACACTTCTGTCTCATGAAGGCTTGATGCAGACCATCAAGAAACCAGGACTGTTTCTCTGAAAGCACAGGCTGGACCTCTACCACCATTGGTTACACAGGGCAGCACACAGAGCCAGAGGACAGCACATCCTCATCTCGAACGGCACTTTCGGGTCAGAGGTAATGACACCTCAACGTAGTAACACTGCACACAGTTCTGTTGTCATAAGCCTCATTAGCCATGTGAATCAGTCAAGAGGGCTTCCATTTTCAAGTGGCTTTTGTTTTCCTTTTGAATACAAGCAATTAAGATAATTATAGGCTGAGAACATTTTTCAGTATGATATAGTTTGGTTTACTCTTAAAGAAACACACTTGCTACGATAAAAATAACCAGACAAGTTCAGAACATTTTCCATAAGCTATCAGAGGGACTGTTTACACGTCTAGAAGATCTATGTATCTACCAGGATATCTTTCAGCACATGAGATGCTATCCGAGTTAAAATCAGTCTATGATGACACTAACAACTGTTGAAGACCCAAAACAATATCAAAACTAAATGAACAATTTTCACTTCCTATTTGCTTCCCAGGCCTCATGCTGCTGCCCCTGCCAAGCAATAAACTCGAGTACACTCGGTCTTTGCAAGACCACTTAAGTGTCTCTTAAGGGCGTCATAATCCATGATCACGTGCAGACTTTAAGAAGTATTATTAGTAAAATGGATCCAAAGGTGTTGTTAAGTAGTCAGCTCTGCAGCACTGGGTGTCCATGCTCTATGTAAAACCCTACAAGCACTGCACTCATAACTATTAGCATACCCTAATTATTTTTTTTTCCTATTAATCACAACACTTCATTGTTTCCCCCTTTCTAAACATGTCATTGCTTTCTGGAGTTCCGACAACAAGTTGGGGCAAGCTGCAATCCCACTGCTGACCCATGTAAGTCAGGGGAGGTAAGTGCTCAACCTATCCAACACAGCTATTGGGGCTCTGGGCCAAAGAGGTTCCGTGCATCAGTAAACAAGTACCCTGTCGATTTTGTCAGCCTTCCCCAGTATCCCACTGTGTTGTAACCAACCAGCATCATAGAGTCCCTCTTTCTTTACATCACACGTGCACGCTGCTGCTGCCTATGCCTTTTTTTTCCAGTTGAAAGAAGAGACAAAACTCCTTAAATTTCTCATCCCCGCGGCAAAGCAGCCCTTGCGCCGAGCGCGGCAATGGGAGAGCACCCTCTGCCGCGCCTCCAGCTCACTGCTCCCGCCAGCTCCGAGGATGTTCCCC